>NW_026521304.1:0-8038 GCF_021234435.1 Artibeus jamaicensis
GAAAAAGGAGGTCCCCTTAAAGGTGCTGCTGGTTGTAGCCAGCAGACCCCTCCACAGGCTCCATCTATGGCCTCACCAGCAGTTGGAGTCTAGAGCACAACTCCCCAGGCTGGTGCTATAATAACAGGAGTGCTCTTCCCTGGGTGAGGGCAGTCTGACTCTCCCAGGCTGACTGAATGCATCCGCACTGATTTTCACTGCCAGGTGCTACATGGGCCCCTCTTCCCATCTCTGTTGCTCTGGATTGGGGGTTACTGTGTGGGGTTGAGGCCCCTTGCTCCAAAGGGGAGGGAGTTTTGCAGCCGCAATATCCCTGAAGCTTCTCAACCAACTCCACCCCTGAGTGCAAGGAGGTGAGGTGGGGGACACTCTGCCTTACCCCGCCTTTGTCCTTCTTAGCAGTTCTTATGTGGCTTCTTCTGGAAATCCTCAGTTATAATATTTCAGGTCAGCTAGCCTTCAGTTGGTTGTTCAGGTTGATTGCTCTGTAATTTAGCTGTAAGTGTGGTTTGGGCCAGAAGCAGGAGTGCAGCTTCTACCTACTCTGTAGCCATCTTGGAATTCCAGAAATTTTTCATTTGTTACAATGTTTTATGTTTATATTTATAACATCCTTTTGATTTAATGTTATCCCATTGAAAATGTGAACTATAATATATATAATTAAAATTATAAATTTATTGCAATACTTGGCATCTAGTAAATGCTATTAAGAAATAGAAGGTAAATTCAGCTTATCCATTAACATAAATATTAATTTTCACTTTTTGAAATGTTAACATACATTTATTTGTCTTGAGACCATCATGGAAGTAGTCAAATGTCATTTTAAAAAAATTATTTCACAGTACTATGTTTTTGCTGTTTGATAGATTTAGCTGTGATTTAAATTAAGATTTGAGTTTTTTATGGAAGATAGGATCCTTGTGTTTTAAAAGGCTACCCCCTTTTAACAGTGTTTTTAAGGTTCTTCTCATAAGCTTATGACTTCTTCTCTTAATGCTGTGAGACCAAAAACATAATGAAGTGTGTCTCTAGGTTATAGAAGAGCGAAATGACATTCAAAGGCAACTTTCTCGAGAACAGAATGCCAGAACATTGCAAGATGAAATTTTGACCAGTCACCTTTGCAAACAAAAGGAGATACAGACAGCTCATGACAAAATAAATTCTGAGGTATTTTGCTTAGTCGATTGCAAATACTCTTGTGTATGTATTTGTGTATGTATTTAAAAACCCAATACTGTACAAATGGAAAATAGAGAGTATTTTAAGTATCTCTGTGTGTGATGTACACACACACACACACACACACAGAATCCTGAGTTTATGTTTTTAACCTCTCTATTCCACATTGTGTAACTCAGAGAGTTCATTGATGTATATAGGAGTTCTTAGCACAATGCCTACATGGTCATTTATTAATACATGTAATTTTTAAAACTGACTGTGAGAGTATTAGAAAAGTTGAATATTTAAGAAATGTTCTAGGAAAACAATTATAGGACATTTAATCCACCCAAATACATGCAGAGTGAAAACTCTTACCGTGGGGCTCTATATATTCAGACTATAAGCTGAATTTCTAAGTACGACAGCATTTTTGGCCTGCTGGTTAAAATGATATTCTTAATTCAAGTCCATTTGTCTCCCACACTGAAGGAGTGACTTTCACTACGGCCTCATGCAGAGAGAGGCTTCTAATATTTTCTATAAGACCGATGAGCTTTCCATGATCTTAAAAACATTGCTATTAATAACAGATATTCCAGGTTTTAGAATTGGTTTCATTCCCTTGATATACTGAAAGAGAGGTTAATTTTCACTTCTGTTGATAATAAGGAGGAAAAGTATAGCCAGTTCAGAGACCGTATTTTAGATACCATTCTCCTACTTTTGAGAAAAGAAACAGTTTTCTCCAAGTAGTATCCCATTTTAGAACAAGGAGCTTTTGGAAACAGTGATATGCCATAATGTACCATGAGAAACAAACAAACAAAAACCCCAGAATTATCTTCTGGAGAAGGGGCTCCTTGCAGTACAGGCTTCCCTGCTAGGTGAGTGTTCTAGGAACCCATCCGTATCAGTGTACCACCTGGTGTGGTTGTGAGAGGCTATGTTCAGCTTTAGGAAATTTTTTTGAAGGCTCTTTCAACGTATTTTCCCATTTCGTGATGGGTGATTTATGAGTGCACCTGCCCACACCACACTGTTTTCAGCAGTTTTTGACCAAAAAAGGCATGACCCCTGTGCCCCACCCTTCCTATTCACCTGATCTCACTCTGAGTGACTTTTTTTGTTTTCCCGGATGAAAAAAAAATCATCAAAGAAAAACGTTTTACGGGTATGGAAGAGGTGAAACAAAAAATGGCAGAAGCACTAAAAGACATCAAAATCGGCAAGTTCAAAAACTGTACTGAGCAGCAGAAAAAGTGTCCTGATATTGCATCAGGACAGTGTATTGCAGTGTATTGCAATACAGTGTATGCAGTGTATTGCATCAAATGAAGAGTTCTTTGAAGGTGACTGAAGTCTAAACATATGAGCATAGAGATACAATTTCTTATAAATAAATTCCATGTTGAGGTCCCCCCTCATACACTTAGTGATAATTTATTGATAAGGATTTTCTCCCTAGTAAAGCAATTCAGCATATTTTTCTCCCATTTCACAGTTATTACTACTTTAAACATTGTGAAGAGGAAATAAAAGTTATTGCAGCAGCAAGTAATCTCACGATTTTCAAAGTATAGCTCTGCAAATTTTGCCTCATATGCCTTTAGTGTTTTGAAATACAAGGCTTCTTTTGTTTAACCTCTCCATTCCAAATTATGACAACCAAATGAGTTCATGTATAGAGAAGTGCTTAGGACAGTGCCTAGATTATCGGTTTTTAGTAAATGTAGTGTTTATAAGTATAAAATTATAAGTAGAATATGTATGGAATATTCTCAGGAAAAAATAATTGGGAAATGTAATCCATCCAAATATGTGCAGTGTTAATACTCTTAACTCTGGGGTAGCTGTGTGTTCAGACTGTACATTCAGTCTTTAAGTGTAGTCAAATTTATTGATCTTTTATGCCTTCTGGGTAATTCCTTTTTGTAATTCAGAGGTTCTTAATATTTCTCTCATGATTCCTTTTTTAATTTCATGGATTCATCATTTTATATTAAATTTCTGAACTTTGGGGAATTTACACTTATACAGATTTGGAGGTTTGGCTCCAACTCTGTTTTTTCCAGTGGAATATACACTTGTTGTAACCTTTTAATTATGTAAACATACAGGAGTCTGTTTTCCCCTTAAGTTAGTCCCTCATGCACAGCTCTGCCCAGCCCCACAGTCAGCCCCACCCCCCAGCCACCTTGCCTTGGTTTTTTGAGTCCATCCATCTGCATGGTCTGCCTTAGCAGTCTGGTTGTTTTGGTTGATTTTTCCCTTAATTCCCTGGTTGTTGGAGTTGCATGCAGTTTGTTTATTGGGCGCTTTTGGTTATTGATTTTAGATGAGTTGTTATCCTCCTTTTGGTTGTGCAAGGAAGCGAAGGGTTTCTACTTAAGCCTCCACTTGGCTGGAACTCGACAAGAAAATTAAATTTAGATCCACTGTTGGCTTTTAAAAAAATGTATTGATATAATCTGTCCATTTTAATTGTTCATTCTGTATATTTTGACATATTTAGTTACACCTCTGTCACCTCACTCAATGATAGAACATTTTCCTCCCTCCAGAAACAAACTCCACGTGTCCTAGCTGTCACTCCGGCTTCACATCTCCCCTGCCACCAGGCACAGCCAGTGTACTTTCTGCCTCTGTAGATTTGCCTGGTCTGGATAGTTCACATACATAGAATCACACGAGGAGCCGTGTTTCTGACTGGCTTCTTCCACTTAATGTCACATTTTCAAGGTTCAGCCATGTTATAGCACATCAATGTTTTATTTCTTTGTGTTGTGGAACAATACTTCATTGTGTGGCTAAGCCCATTATCCATTCATCAGACAATGGAACTTTGTGCTGTTTTCACTTCCTGACTGTTGATAACTCTACTGTGAACATGAGTGCACAGGTGACTGTGTGAACCTGTTTTTATCTCCCTGCCATTGGATTTAATCGGGCTGATTTCAGCATCTCTCAGCCTTTACTCATGCTGCTCATTCCGTCTTTTCAGTTTCTATTCCTCTTGCCTAATCCGACATCTCTTTGGACCTGGTTCCTACCTCCCACCTCCATGAAGTGTTCTCTGACTGTTCTAACTCTCGCTGACCTCACTCTTTCCAGCACTTGTCATCTTGTCTGTGCAGAAGAGTGTAGCCCTGAATTTTACATTGCTTTAATTTTTTTCATGAGACATAGTCTTGTGTTTCTAAGTATAAATTTGTCTATGGGATATATTATTGGATATGATGGCCTTATCTTTGTATATGAGTAAATTGAAACTATTTGAGCTTAACTATTGTTAGCATAAAATTACTTTATACTACACCAATACTGTATTCTTAGAGACATTGATATAATTAAACTTTTATTCTTGATGTAATCTAAGCAATTAAATATAAATATAATAGAGAATTGTTTAATCAGAAGCTCATTATTTTTACCCTCATGTAAGGGGAAAAAGTAGAAATCAGCCTTCCTTCACTTTGCAGCCAGACCTGGGATTTAGAGATTTATAGCACTTTACCAACTGTAAATCTCTGGGAAGGGCTTTTCTGATACGCCATTGCACACCACTTTAATCTGCTCAGCAGAGTACTTGCTAACGCAGCCGGACATAAACAGTGGCTGGGGGTGAGTGGGTCTGGGAACTGTGATGTAGCACAGAGCCCGTTATCTCCGTGTCAGGGGCTTTACCCTGCCTGTCAGGTCCTGTGCGTGATGCACTGAATCCCGGAGGTGCTACTTGCCTTGCTCCTGATTATGGCCCGCTGAGTAGTACAGAGAGGAAGTAAGTTATAAATTGTTATGAACAGAAAGGTATTATTGACGAGTGGCCTTGGTGAAAGCTTTCTGAAGCGCTGGGGGGATAGCCTGGGCCTCACGTTCCTCATTAGCTGCCATTGTCAGTGGTATGAAGAATGATTTCAATGTAACTTGTACAAGAGACCAGCTGCATTGCCATCTGCCTGAAGTATAAAATTTTATTAGAACTTCAAATACAGCGACAATAATAGTGTAGACCCTTAGAGCTTATTATGGGCCATGTACTCTTCTAACTACTTTACATGTATTCCCTAATTTAATCTTCCCGACATCCCAGTGAGGTAGGTAGCATTACTATCTCCACTATACAGATGAAGAAACTGAGACACCGAAAGTTTAAGTGATTTGCTCAAGGTGACAGAGCTAATAACTGGAGGCTGTGGGAATCAAACCCAGGCGTTCTGGCTCCCATGTAGATACTGCCTCTCAGGCTATTCAGTGAAGCATCTCGCTGTCACCAAAAGCAGCATGTTGTTAACTTTGATAATCACTGGAGTAGCCATGCTCATTCACATCTGTGAATGTTTAAACTTGATGTGGTGCTTGGAATACAAAAAATGAAGGTTTATCTTAATTTTCTATTATTCCCGTTTGACCAGATTATAAATGTGTATATTGATCTGATAAACATAAGTTGAGAACATGAGTAATGTTTTAGTGTGAGTACTAGAGAAGTGGTCCGTGATCTTCCCTGTGAAGGACCAGGTCATAACTATTTCAGGCTCTTGAGGCCAGGAGGTTCCTGTCGTCACAGCTCAGCTCTGCTGTTTCAGTGCCAGGTCTCCATAAACAAAACGCAGATGAAAGAGTGTGCTTGTTGTCCAGTAAAATTTAAGGTACAGAAGCAGTTAGATTTGTGGTAGATTATCAATACTTAAAAGTATTTTTTTCTTTATTTTAGTTACAAGAAGCACAGGATCGATGCGCAGCGGCTGAAAGATGTGCTGAGGAGACACAAGATCACATGCAAAAGTATAAAGCAGCTTAGAAAGTCACATGAGTGTTTACAAAGCACATGAGGAGTGTAGTGTGAGAATTAGATCAGTTATGATGAGAAATACATCAGTGCCAAGCCGAATAAACATTTCAGCTTTGAAATATTTTTAAATGCATAATTTGTATACATTACCTCTAAATTTCGCAGATTATCCACAAAACACAACTAGAAAAATAGCACAATTTCCAATTCATCTATTTTTCAAATTTTAAGATTTCATGTAATTGTACCTTCAGATATTCAGAAATTATCTGATACCTTTTAAGTCGATGTGTGAAAATAATCATTTTTTAAATATATTTTATTAATTATGCCATTACAGTTGTTCTATTCCCCCCTTCATTCCCCTCCATCTTGCACACCCCCTCTCCCACCCTTCTTCCCCTTTTAGTTTATGACCATGTCTCTCAAGTTCTTTAGATTCTATGTTTCCCATACTATTCTTGCCCCCCCATCTATTTTCTATCTACTCTCTATGCTACTTATTTTCTGTACCTTCTCCCCCCTTCTCCTCCTCCCACTCCCCTGTTGCTAACCCTCCTTGAGATCTTCATTTCTATGTTTCCACTCCTGATCTAGCTGTCCTTTTAGTTTGCTTTTGTTTTAGGTGTGGTTCTTAATAACTGTGAGTTTGCTGTCCTTTCACTGTTCATGTTTTTTTCACTTCTTTTTCTTAGATAAGTCCCTTTAACATTTCATATAATAAGGGCTTGGTGATGATGAACTCCTTGAATTTGATCTTAACTGAGAAGCACTTTATCTGTCCTTCCATTCTAAATGAAAGTTTTGCTGAATGGAGCAATCTTGGTTGTAGGTCTTTGGATTTCATGACTTGGAATACTTCTTTCCAGCCCCTTCTTGTCTGTAAGGTCTCTTTTGAGAAATCTGCTGACAGTCTAATGGGGACTCCTTTGTAGGTGACTGTCCCTTTAGCTCTTGCTGCTTCTAGGATTCTCTCCTTCATTTTAATCTTGGTTAATGTAATTATGATGTATCTTGGTTTGTTTCTTCTTGGGTCCAACTTCTTTGGGACTCTCTGAGCTTCCTGGATTTCCTGGAAGTCTATTTTCTTTGCCAGAATGTGGAAGTTCTCTTTTATTATTTGTTCAAATAAGTTTTCCACTGGTGGCTATTCCTTTTCCCCTTCTGGTACCCCTATAATTTGGATTTGGAGTGTTTAAAGATGTCCTGAAGGTTCCTAAGTCTCTTCTCATTTTTTTGAATTCTTGTTTTTTTATATTTTCCTGTTTGGCCATTATTTTCTTCCTTCTGGTTCACTCCCTTGATTTGAGTCCCAGTTTCCTCTTCATCACTATTGGTTTCCTGTGTAATTCCCTTCATTTCAATTAGTTTAGCCTGCATATGTTCCTCTAATTTGTGACTATAATCAACCAGTTCTGTGAGCATCCTGATCACCAGGGTTTTGAACTGTGCATCTGAAAGTTTTGCTATTTCTTCGGCGCTTAGATTCATGTGCTCTGGGGCTTTGAGATCTTCTTGAGCCATTTTTGGTCTGTTCATGCCCATTAATTATGAGGAGCAGAGCCTTAGATGTTTACCAGGGTAGGGCTGCCCAGGTCGCTGGGTTGTGACCTTGTATGTGGGGGTGGGGTCAGAGTGGGGAAATGGCAGCCCCCTCTGCTGCCTCTCACTGCTGGGGCCTGCTAGGTCCTGTCGTCTCACCGCCTACTCCTTTGTCGGTCTATCTGTGCACGAATGCGGGACCACAGTCAACCCGCTGCCCTGCACCCTCGTTGGGTACACCGGTCATTCACTGGGTCGCTCACTGGGTCCACCTGTTGCAACCCCACACCTGGGATCTATGCGCCTGAGTCAGTCTGACCGAGTTTTCCTGTGCAACCTCGTTCCACCAGCTGCTGGCTTCGCCCCTCTTACTGGTCAGGCTAAAGAATTTGTTGTTATCAGACTTCTGAAAAGTTTGATTTTCTGTGTTCTGGCTGTGTTTTCTGTTGCTAATATTTTGTTGTCTCTCAACTTGGTTGTGGGAGAAAGCACGGCGTCTCCATCTTGGAGGAAGTCCAAAATAATCATTTT
>NW_026521305.1:0-81917 GCF_021234435.1 Artibeus jamaicensis
AATAATTTAAAGCTTGCCTCTTCTCCAGTTTTAAAAGGATTCTTTTTAAAAATCCTTTGCTTTTTAATTTTATTTTTCAATCACAGTTTACATTTCACTATTATTTTGTATTAGTTTCATGTGTACAGCATAGCGGTTAGATAATTATATACTTTGCAAAGTATTTTCTCCAATATTTCCAGTACCACCTGGCACCATGCATAGTTATTGCAATATTATTAACAATATTCTTTATGCTATACTTAACATCCCTGTGATAATTTTGTAACAGCTGATTTGTACTTCTTAATTTCTTCACCTTTTTTACCCAGTCCCCCAAATCCCTGCCCTTTGACAATCATTAGTCTGTTGTCTGTGTCTATGACTTTGTTGTTCTTTTGTTTGTTTGTTCATTTTGTTCTTTAGATTCCACATCTAAGTGAAATCATATGGTATCTGTCTTTCTCTGGCTGACTTATTAATACCCTCTAGGTATTAATAGAATACCCTCTAGGGTTAACATAATACCCTCTAGGTCCATCAGTGCTGTCACAAATGGTAAGATTTCACTGGATTTTTTTTTATGGCTGAATAATATTCCATTGTAAATGTGTACCACCACTTTTTTATCTACCTGCCTATTGATGGGCACTTGGTTTGCTTCCATAGCTTGGCTATTGTAAGTAATGCTGCAGTGAATACAGGGACATGTATAGTCTTCTGAATTAGTGTTTTGGGTTTCTTTGGATGTATACCCATAAGTGGAATTGGTCGGTCATGAAGCAGATCCATTTTTAAGTATTTGAGGACACTGCATACTGTTTTTCATAGTGGCTTCAGCACCCATAGTGCATTGCCACCAATAGTGCACATGGGTTCCTTTTTATCACATTCTCACTAACACTTGTTATTTGTGGATTTATTGATGATAGCCATTCTGACAGATATAAGATGACATCTGATCATGGTTTTAATTTGCATGACTCTGACAATTAGTGACATTAATCATTTTTATTTGCCCTTTGGCCATCTGTATGTCTTCTTTCATTTTTTAATTGGATTGTTTGGCTTTTTAGTGTTGAGCAGGATGACTTATAAATTTTTGGATATTAACTCCTTTGCAGATGTATCCTTAGCAAATATGTTCTCTCATTCAGTACATTGTCCTTTCATTTTGTTAAGAACTTTCATTGCTTTTCAAAACCTTTTAGTTTGCTGTAGTTCCATATGTTTCTTTTTTTATGTTTTTTCCCCTTGCACATGGAGATATAGCAGAGGAAATATTGCTCAGAGAAATCTCAGAGATTTTGCTGCCTATGATTTCTCCTGGCAGTTTAATGGTTTCAAGTCTTACCTTGAAATATTTATTTCATATTGAGTTCATTCTTATGTATGGTATAAGAAGGTAGTCTAGTTTCTTTCTTTCTTTTGCTTGTATCTGCCCAATTTTCTCAGTACCATTTATTGAATAGACTGCCTTTACCCCACCGTATTTTGTAGCTCTCTTTGTCAATGGCTCTATTCTGTACTATTGATCTATATGTCTGTTCTTATGTCATTATCATGCTGTTTTTATCACCATGGCCTTGTATTATAGTTAGATATTAGGTAGTGCGATACCTTCAACTTTGTTCATCCTTTTTCAAAATTGCTGAGACTATTTGGAGGTTTTTGTGGTTCCATATGAATTTCTTGGGTTATTTGTTCTAGTATATGAAATACAGCTTTGGTATTTTGATAGCAATTGTGTTACTCTAGATTATCTTTAGTAGTATGAACATTTTAATGATGTTAAGTTTTTCTGTCTAAGAACACAGTATATTTTCCACTTATTTGTAACTTCTTTCATTTGTTTTCAGGATCTTGTATTTTCTAAGTACAGGCCTTTTACCTCCTTGGTTAAATTTTTCTTAGGTATTTTTTGATGCAATTGTAAAGGAGGTTTTTTTTTTAGTTTCTTTTTCTGATAGTTTATTGCTGGTGTATAAAAATGCAAGTGATTTCTGAATATTAATTTTGTATACTGCTACTTCACTGAATTCATTTATGTTTTAGTAATTTTTTGGTGGAATCTTTAAGATTCCCTATGTACAGTATTATGTTATTCACAAATAATGACAGTTTTACTTCTTTTTTTCCACTGTGGCTGCCTTTTATTTCTTTTCTTGTCTGATTGCTGTGGCTAGCACTTCTAGAACTATATTGAGTAAGAGTAGTGAAATTAGACACTCCTGTCTTGTTCCTGATTTTAAAGGCAATGTTTTAGTTTTTCTTTTCAATAACTCTTCAGTTGGTTATTTAGGTTGATTTTTCTATAATTCATCTGTAATTCTGGTTTGGTCCTGGGAGGAGGGGAATACAACTTTCACCTACTCAGTGTCATTTTGGACCACCTGTCCCCCTCAAAAAATTCTTAAATGCACTGTAGGGGCTCATTATTCATGATACAGTGAGGTAAACTATTTTTATGGAGATTTCATTTATTTATTGTTAGAGAGAGGGGAAGGGAGAGAGGTAGAAAGGGAGAGAAATATCAATGTGGGAGAGAAATATTAATGTGGGAGAGAAATATCAATCGGTTACCTCTTGTACTCACCCAGTCTGGGGACCAAACCAGTAACCCAGGTATGTGCCCCAACTGGAAACTACACCCATGAGCTTTCTTTCAGCTTGTGGAACAATGCCTGAGCAACTCAGCCACACTGGTCAGGGCAGTGAGGTGGAATGTTTTAAGTGAGGAAGCATTTGTAGCATTAAAATTCACCTAGTAATTTATTTTAGGTATATTTAACATCTAATGAATTAATTAGTTCCAATAGTGACAAAATTAGAAACTCTGGTTCATTTTTTTTTTAAGTTTAGACCAAGGCAGGTTATTTTTCACTTCTTAGTAATAATCCAGTGATTTAGGAGTAGGTTAATGTAGATTAAGAAGTTTAACAGTTAAATTATAATTATAGTAATGGCAAGGATATGGAGAAAAGGGATTCCTAATGCCTTGTTAATGGGAATGCTGACTGGTGCAGCCACTGTGGAAAATAGTATGGAATTTCCTCAGAAAATTAAAAATGGAACTGCTTTTTGACCCAGCAATCCTGCTTCTGGGAATATAGTCTAAGAATCCCGGGACACCAATTTGAAAGAATGTATGCACCCCTATGTTCATAGCAGCATTATTTATAAGAGCCAAGATCTGGAAACACCTCAAGTGCCCATCAGTAGGTAAGTGGATTAAAAAGTTGTGGTACATTTGCACAATGGAATTCTATGTGGCTAATAAAAAAAGAGAATAAACTCCTACCTTTTGCAACAGTATGGGCAGGGTTGGAGGTTATTATGCTGAGTGAGATAAGCTAGTCAGTGATAGATAAATACCATATGATCTCATTTACATGTGGAATCTAATAAACAAAATAAACCAATGAACAAAATAGAAACACAGGCATATATACATTGAACATACAGCTGTGGGGGGGGGGTGTCTGGTGAGGGACTGGATGAAAGAATGTAAAAGGAGTAGCCACAGAACATATATGCATGACACATAGACACAGACACCAGAATAGTAGTGGTCAGAGGAAAGAGCGGGGCAAGGGCGAAGGGGGTACTTGCACAAAGTGGGGGAATATTGGGACATCTGTAATAGTGTAAACAATAAAAATAAAGTAAAAAAGTTAATTCTAATTTTTCTTTATTCTTAATTAAGAATAAAGTTTTGTTACAAACATGTACCCTGACAGAAAAGACATCTGAAAATCAAACTAAGAAAATCACTTTTACACCAGGAAAAAAGGTCTCAAGAACCAGAAGTAAATAGAGAAAGTGACAGGGTAATGTATCTGCATACTTAGGGCATCCTCTGCAAAAGTGTGAGGAATGTGTGTCAACCAAGGCAAATTAGAGTGGAGGAATCATTTACAACTCATCACAAATGAGTTAAAGCAGAAGTTTGGAGAAAGTTGAGAGAAATACAAAATTACTGCTCGTCCTGAGGAAGAGCCACTGTATGACCATAGGAGCAAGCTTAAGACAAATACCTTCTAATGTGACAGATAATACATTGATTGTGAGGACGATGGTGTGTTTGGAGTGTCTGTCTCTCCTGTGTTCCAAACATTTGCGGAACAGAGAGAACCCACCCTCGAAAATGTCTTTCTACCTCATTCATACCCAGGGCCCTTGGAGTATGTTTGCAGGTGATCTTCTTCCAAGCTTTATTTAATGGGATACAAATACACTATAAAAATGATAACAAACCAGACCTTGAGTTGTTTCTAACAAAAACTAACAAAAAGAGTTTTTATAAGGTTATAAAAGCAAAAAGTAAAATACCCAGTAGTGCAGTTTGAAATGAAAAAAAAGACAATGAGTTTGGTGTGTAGATGGTGGAAATGTGAACACAGATACTACTAATTGGAAATTAGGCCTCAGACATACAGCTCAGTCTTTTGATCCAAAAAGCGTCCTTGATTTGTGGTTTGCCTACTGCAATAAAGTGAAGCATGTGCATCAGATAAGACAGGATATTTCTGCAGTTACAAATAGTTATATGGAAACAAAATCAGAGTCAAGATTTGTCCCAGATGCCATTATATGAAGATATTTACTAATAACTGTAAAAGCATGGAACAGGAATTAGAAAATTTTGCCCTGGCTTATGTGGCTTAGTGGATTGATTGTGAACCAAAATGTCACCAGTTTGATTCTGGGTCAAAGCATAGGTCTGGGTTGCGGGCCAGGTCCCCAGTTGGGGGTGTGTGAGAGGCAAACTTTTGATGTGTCTTTTTGGACATTGATGTTTCTCTCTCTCTTTCTCCCTCTCTTCCCATTTCTCTAAAATAAATAAATAAAATCTTGAAAAAAGATTTTAATGGGAGTTTTTCTCTACCATATAATGACAGAACATCTAAAAAATTATCTAAAGAAGAATCACAGCAGGTATACAAAGTTTTAAGAATGAGGTAGATATGTTAAAATTAAGTTTTCTGGCTTTGGAAAAAGAAAGATAAACTTCAAAAAAAGGTAGAAGTTAACTTACTGCTACTTTTTAGTTTTTCTCTTATCAATTATCTGATCCATTCTTATTTTCCACTTATGAAAAAGTTTGTGTGTAAAATGAGTTTGTATAAATTTGTAATTCAGTCCCGAAATTGACTATTTTGGTCATCCAAATAATGGTAGTTCAGGAAAACATTCTTATAATTTTTGTTCTTTAATCAACTTAAGTCTCTCTCTCAGTCTTCCATGTGAACTGGGACACTAATTTAGGTATGTACCATATGACCTGAATCTGAACACACAGTTATTAAGAACCACACCTAAAACAAAAGCAAACTAAGAGGACAGCTAGATCAGGAGCAGAACCATAGAAATGAAGATCACATGGAGGGTTAGCAACAGGGGAGTGGGAGAAGAAGGGGGAGAAGGTACAGAAAATAAGTAGCATAGACAGTAGGTAGAAAATAGATAGGGGGAGAGCAAGAATAGTATGGGAAATATAGAATCTAAAGAACTTTGAGACACGTGGTCATAAACTAAAGGAGGGGGATTGGTGGGGGAGGGGGTATGCAAGGTGGAGGGGAATGAAGGGGGGAAATAGAACAACTGTAATGGCATAATTAATAAAATATGTTTTAAAAAATTGCTTTAAAAATGTAATAAGCAGCAGGGTTTTGGGGTTTTTTTAGTTTATCAGCTTCAATATAAATTGCATTCCATAAGCAATAAAATGGGAAGGAAGCCATGACTGAGGGAAGCAACATGAACAAATATTCCCAGCTGAACTCATCTATTATCGTAGGTCAGTGTGTGCAATCTTAAATGCTTGACTCAGAGCCCTGGAACTTAGGGTTCCAAAGTGACCGCTTTGAGATATTTTTAGTAACAAACATATACTTCCACATATCTTTAGTTTATCATTCCTCTCAGATGGTTTTGTACATTCAAACCTTTATATAATGTTGTTTAATAAAGTGTGGAAAATTTTGACATGTATGACATCATATAGGTAGCAAAACAGCTTTACCAAAAATTTAGTATTTAAAGGAGAAAACTGAGTTTTGAGGCACACTGACTTTAAAAAACAGACAAAAGTTGAGATACTCTCCTTTAAAGGCAAGAGATGGATGAGCCCTCTCCCCAAACTAAAGCATTAAATTAATAGGCAGAAGTCACACTTTTAATTTATCTGATTAATTTGATGAATTGTTCTGTTCTTTTATCTGATTCAGCATTATAGAAGTGTATCATCTCTTTTGGTGGCGTAAAATGCTAGGTATTACATCTTTAGGAGCTTTGGACAGATCATTTAACCTTGGTTTTATTCCCATTATCAGCAAATACGGGGCTAATGTAGATAATTACTTCTATACCATATCCTCTAGCTATAAAATTTAATGGTTATTGAATGTGAAATTTAGGGAGCCCTACTCATTTTCCAGGATTGTACATTACCTAACAATCCATCACTTTCACTCTGTTCCTATGTTGCAGTAAAATTTGGTTCATATATTTTATGAATACTATCACTTTTTTATAACTTCGGGATTTAAAAGCAAAAATAATTGTAAAAGTCAACATACAAAAAATACAGCTGATTGCGGAAAGAGGAAAGCCTCCTGTTTGTTACTGAAGCACAGTGTCACGTCCTCCCAACCTGTCTGTGTAACGCAGAATGCAGGTCGGAAAGAGATGATGACAGATTTTATGTCCTTGTCCTTTTGTTTCTGTGTTTCTGCTGGACAAATGGAAGGGGGGTAAAGGGAGAGTGCATGTGAACAGAGCCCAGAATTAAGAAAGCCCTTTTTGAAATCAGAAAATTTGGCTTTATTGAAACAGAAATAAAGTAGAATTTAGAATTTCAAAGACCTGTAATGATAAAATGAAAGTAAGCACAAAAATATTTTTACTGATTAAAGTCATGACAAACTAAGAGCCTGAATGATAAAATTAATGAAAACACAACATGTCTTTTTGATAAATAAAGTAATAATAATGATCCTTAACACCAAACTGTCATTAAAGGTTGAAGAAGAGGAAAAGATGCACAACAGTAGTGAAGTGGCTGTAATAGAAAACGTGCACAATGCTGACGCTGACGACAGCAATGGATTAATTCAACAAAGGAAGCGCGAACAAACTGATAAGCAGCCATTCCCTGTTATAGGGAGTGAATATTCTGATAGGTAAGGTGACAGCAATATTTAATAGTAGGTGATTTTTATTTTCCTATGAAGCAAATTGTAATTTGAGCTCATATTCATGATAAGCAAATTTAATATTTTTACTAGGGATGTTCAGTGTTGTGTGGTAATCAAATAAATATAAGTTAACAAACAATGAGATACCATTTTCTGAAGTCTTCCTTCCTTCCTTCCTTCCTTCCTTCCTTCCTTCCTTCCTTCCTTCCTTCCTTCCTTCCTTCCTTCCTTCCTTCCTTCCCTCCCTTTCTCTCTCCTTCCCTCCCTCCCTCTCTCCTTCCTTTCTTTCTTTGCCCCCCCCTTTTTACTCTTTTCTCCATTCTAAACACAGTGGACCTATTAAAAGATGAGTCAGATAATGCCATTCCTCTACTCAAAACCTTCTAATTGCCTCCCATTTCACTCAGAGTACATGCCAAAGTTCTTCATAATACCTACAAGGTCTTACATAATCTCTTCATCTTAGATCTCTGTTTTTGACTTGAACTTCTATTTTCTATCCCTTTTGTTCTCTTTGAGCCAGACTGAATTTCTCACTATTCCTAAACGCTGCAGGCATACATGTGTACTTGTTGTTGATTCAATCTGGAATGCGTTTCCCTCAGATATACAGATGGCATGCTTTTTCCATTCTTTTTGTTCTTTACTTACGATCCTCTTTCTTGGCAAGACCTATCTTGGCCAGCCTATTACTCGACTGACCTTCTCCCCACACAACACATTAAAATTTCATTTATCTCCTCTAACATGCTGTATATTTTTCCTCTCTAGTTTATTATTATTGTGCATTTACATCACTCTCATGACTAGGGTTTTTTGTATCACTGCCATAGCCTCAATGCCTAGAAAAGGGCCTAGCATGCAGTACTACACAAATATTGACTGAGTGGATGGAGTTTCACCTAAGCGTGTTGTCTTAAACACTATGCAGCTCATATGGAAATAAGAAATAAGTTTGATGTGGAATCATTCTGACAATTTTACCTGCCAATTATGTGCATTTCAAATATTCTTTTTTGCTCTAATAAGCTCTAATTTCTCCATGAACACTTTTCCACTTAGGGAGAGAAGCCCAATATTGTGCTTACTCACCATTTTTATTATTCATATTTATAGTAGTGTTAGTAAGGGTAAAATGGATCAAAGGAATAGCAAACTGCACTTATATTTTATTATGAAGCAGAAAATATAGTGGTGATAAGTTATTCTAGGGCTTTAAAAATTTTTTGCCAAAGGTTAATGAACTCTCAGTATCTGAAATAAAAAGATAAAGTTGGTATTTGTTGCTCATTATACTGAGAAAGCTCTGCTGGCCAGGCAGAGTCTTTCCTGACACAGTGGACTGCTCCTGCTTTCCAGGGTTTCTGGACAAGTGGGGTTGAGGGACTAATGGACTTTCAGAGGCTTATGTGGGTTGACATCATCTGAGGCAGCCTGGTTATTCTGGGGAGATGCGTGTTGATTGGCTGGCACTCTGGGGTTTCTTTATTCAAATAAGGTTGTCCCTGAATGGCTTTCTTTCAGAAGGAAGCGGTCTACATTGATTGGTGAGTGAGGCCATGGTCACTGACTGATTAAACACAATTAAAAGTGGTTCTGGTGGCTACTTTTACCATGGCCACTTGTCAATCTTTTCCTAAGTCTGAGGCAACTTTAACCAAATTTTTTCACTGTCCATCAACTATGTTCATAATGAAGATTATCTCATATTCTATAATTATAGACTTATTTTTGAAGTTTGGGTCAAGAGGAATTATTTAATAATTGCTCTCATAAAGATCCCTCCTTTTTTAGATGCTTAGTGTTAACCAGAAGTTATTTGCATAGCTATATTTTTTAGAAATGTTGTTAGTTTTGTTTTGTACAGCTTGTTTGTTATACAACTTGCATACAACTTAGTTTGTATATTGTACAACTTTTAGTTTTTGTTTGCTTGGATTCAATTGTTAATAGATATATATTTTTGCCATTTTATTGTTAATCATTTGATCTCCTTTTTCTTAACTGAGTCCCTTTAACGTTTCATATAATAATGGTTTGGTGATGATGAACTCCTTTAGTTTAGTTTTTTCTTGTCTGGAAAGGTTTTTGCCCTTCAATTCTAGATTTGTTGGGTAGAGCAATGTTGGATGTAGGTCCCTGATTTTCATGACTTCAAATATTTCTTGACAGTCCTTTCTAGCCTTCAAAGTCTCTTTTGAAAAATCAGCTGACAGTCTTATAAGAACTCCCCTGTAGGTAACAAACTTTTTTCCATTGCTGCTTTTAAGATTCTTTCTTTATTGTTAAGCTTTGGCATTTTAATTATATGTCTTGGGAGGGGCCTCTTTGCATTCATCTTGTTTGGAAGTCTGTGCTTCCTGGACTTGCATGTCTATTTTCTTCACCAAATTTGGGAAGTTTTTTTTTCAAATAGATTTCCAATTTCTTGCTCTTTCTCTTCTCCTTCTGCTACCCCATGATACGAATGTTGGACCTCTTAAGTTGTCCCAGGGGGATAGCTGTCCTCATCTTTTCTATTGTTCTCATTGGTTGTTTTTTGTCTCCTTATGTTCCAAATCATTGATTTGACTCTTGGCTTCATCCACTCTACTGTTGTTTTTCTGTAAATTGTTCTTTATTTCAATTAGTGTATCTTTTGTTTCTAAATGGATCTTTTTTATGCTGTTGAAGTCCTCACTAAGTTCCCTGAGCAATCCTTACCAGCAACACTGGAAATCCTTATTACTAACAGTGTTTTGAACTCTGCATATGAAAGATCCCTTATCTCCATTTTGTTTAGCTCTTTTCTGGAATTTTGATCTGTTTTTTCATTTGGGCAGTGTTTCTTTGTCTCCTCACTTTGGCAGCATCCCTGTGTTTGTTTCTATGTATTAGCTAGAGCTGCTTTGACTCCATGTCTTGGTAGGATGGCCTAACGCAGTATGTGTCCTGTAGAGTCCAGTGGCACAGCCTCTCCTGTCACCCAAGTTGGGTACTCAAGATGCGTGCTTCGTGTAGGCTGAGCACACCCTTCTTTTGTACTTAAGTTTTGGTCACTGTTGGCAGATCAGTGGGAGGGATTTACATAGGCCAGTTGGCTGCAAGTATTGGCTGTGACCACTTACCATCAGTCTCCACACTTTGTGGAGGATCAGCTGTATAGGGGCAGGGTGGTTGTCTCTGATGTGGTCTGTAGCTGTCCAACTGGGTGTGCTGGCCCTGGGGTTCCTTGGATGGTGCAGGCCAAGGACAGCCCTCACCTGTGTTTTGCCCAGGGCAGCCCTGCCTGAGCTCTAGAGCAATGTGAGATGACTGCTATTTGTGCTAAACTTAGAGATTCCCAGGCAGAGCCAAGCTGGGAATCTAGACTGGCTACTGGTTCTTAGTGCAGGCCTTGGGGCTCACTGAGGCCATCTGTTGTTTGTGTGAGAGGATTTAGGAAGTTGTGTGGCATGAGCCAAGACCAGCCATTCATATGGAAAAGCAGCTTAGGGGGTCCATAAGTTGGGTGGGGCAAGTCTCTGGGGGAATCTCCAGGGTGGGTCAAACAGCAATGGGAAACATTGCTGGCCTATAATAAATGGGTTAATTTATGTAACCAAAAAATAATAATAGGTTGATGGAGTCTCAGATATGGTACCTACTTGCTGGCTCTGTGGCTCTGTGCTAGGGAGAGTTCAGAAAAGACACAATGGCTTCTGCTTACCCTGATGCCAGACTCTTCCTTTTCTCCCAATATGCCACTGGTACCTTTGAAGCTGCTACCTTGCTGCTGGAGCTTAGGAGTAAGTCTGAGTAGGGGAGTCCGTGTGTGAGTTCTTTAAGAAAAACTGTTTGGGGCTCCAAGAGTTTTTTCCACCGAGTCAATGCCTGCTGGTTTTTGCAGCCAGGGGGCTCCAGAGTTTTGGGGACATATCTTCCTGGCCCTGGAACGCTGTGGTGGGGGATCCTTGTGCAGGGCTGGGACTCCTCACTCCTGAGATACCCCTCCCAAATTTTTATCCACCACACATGGGTAAGGGACCAGCCTGTTCTGTGTCTGCACCCCTCCTACTGTGGTGGATAGATGTGGTTTCTTTAATTCCGTGGTTGTAAGACTTCCACTCACCTTGATTTCTAATGGTTCTGAGTGATGGTTGTTCCATAGTTTAGTTGTAATTTTGATGTGGTTGTGTGAAGAAGCAAGTCCTGTCTGCCTACGCCATCATCTTCCCCATTCTGTAGACTCTGGCAAGTTACTTAGCTTTTCTATGCCCCATTTTCTTTCTATGTAAAGTACCTAATACATTGCCTACCCCCAAGATTTCTTGCAAGCATTAAAATGCTCCTAAGACATGTAAAATGCTCACAATAATGCTTACTAGTTGCATAGTAAGTCCGCAAAAAGCTAGTATCATGACTATTATAAGAGGGATTCCTTCATATAAGGGCTTAAGTAATACTTTCCAACTAGATCTTAGTGCCAGTAAAAACTTGTGTTTATTGAAAATGACAATGAAAAACCACGGTATATTATTTCTTCCTATCAGTAGTACAAGTAACAACATTATGTTTTTCCTTTTGCTTTGGCTATCAGCTTGGTCTACATTTAATACTTCATGTTAATATTAGTGGTATATTTTCTCTATCCTTTAATGTTATTCTATTTATTGTTTAATCCCCCCTTATGGAAAATTAATTACAAATGCAGAGGTAAGACTATAAACTTTATATTACCTAAGAAACAATGGGTTGAGATATTCTGTGTATCTTAAGTATCCTAAATATTTACATGAGAAGAATTGCTTTCTTTTTAGATCTACAGAGAAAACATCGTATGAAGAGAAAACATTTAGTGATGAAAACAAGGTATTGTAAAAAATAAACTATCAAAAATATTATTTGTAGTAAAACAAATTGTAATAGATATAGTGAAACAACAGGAAATCTTCCTTTGTTATAGAGACATGTACTTTTTAAGGTAATTTAGAAATAGTATTAATAAAGGTATCTTTTTTGTAAAAATCAGTTCTCTTACTACTTATATTTTTACTGTTATAAAAAGGTGGATATTTATCACCTCTATATACTTAACATATTTTATCAACATTTTGAAAACCAGTATTATTTATTTGTAGGTCAAACAGAAATTTAATTCCATGGATGACCTTGATGACTTAACTCAGTCATCTGAAACATTTTCGGGACATTGTGAGTTGCCTTACTCCAACTGTAAGAATTTCATGTTGCTAATTGAACAACTTGGCATGGATTGTAAAGGTAGGACCATGTATAAATAGAAAGCAGTTTTATGTATACTGTAGTAATATATGTACAACTTGTGTAGCATTGAACCATAGATCACAGACATGTTGTATAGCTGTTTATCTAAGAAATATGTTTGATATTCCTATAAAGTGAGAGCGATTGTCTGCTCTCAACCAAAGAGCTATGATAATTTCCACTGTACTTTTCTCAGTGTGAATGGCAATACCATTCACCTAATGGGTGTGTTGACTCTGTTTCTCTCCAATGCCTTCACCCAAGGTCAGGTTATGAAGATTCCCTCCCAGAATACTGAAATAACCTTATAACTGGTTTTCATGCCCTTTCACCTCCTGGAGCTTTGGTGTACAAGTGTAATTATTATATATTTTTACAAATTGAGATCTCATTGTGTTTAATTTTTAAGTATATTTTACTGATTATGCTATTACAGTTGTCCGATTTTCTTCTCCCCTTTATTCCCTTCCGCCCTGCTCCCCCTTTCCCACCAACATTTCCCCACACTTAGTTCATGTCAGTGGGTCATACATATATGTTCTTTGTCTTTTCCATTTTCTAAACTATTCTTAACCTACCCCTTCTATTTTGTAGCTACGTTTATGCTTATTTCATGTACCTTTCCCCCAGTCTCTCCCCCCACATTCACTGATAACCCTCCATGTGATCTCCATTTTTGTGATTCTGTGCCTGTTTTAGTTGTTTACTTAGTTTGTTTTGTTTTTAGGTTCAGTTGTTGATCATTTTGTGACTTTGTTGTCATTTTACTGTTCATAGTTTTGATCTTCTTCTTTTTCTTAGATAAGTCCCTTTAATATTTCATATAATAAGGGCTTGGTGATGCTGAACCTTTTTAACTAGACCTTTTCTGGGAAGCATTTTATTTGTGCTTCCATTCTAAATGATAGCTTTGCTGGATAGAGCAATCTTGGATGTACCGGTAGGTCTTTGCCTTTCGTTACTTCAAACATTTCTTTCCAGCCCCTTCTTGCCTGCAAAGTTTCCTTTGAGAAATCAGCTGATAGTCTTATGGGAACTCCTTTGTAAAAAACTATCTCCTTTTCTCTTGCTGCTTTTAAGATTCTCTCCTTATCTTTAACCTTGGGTAATTTAAATATGATGTGCCACGCGGTGTGTGCTTCCTTTGGTGCAACTCCTTTGGGATTCTCTGAGCTTCCTGGACTTCCTGGAAGTCTATTTCCTTAGCCAGATTGGGGAAGTTTTCCTTCATTATTTATTCAAATAAGTTTTGGATTTCTTGCTCTTGTTATTCTCCTTCTGGCACCCCTGTGATTCGGATGTTGTAATGTTTAAAGTTTTCCTAGAGGTTCGTTCCTAGGCCTTTCCTCACTTTTTTGAATTCTTGTTTCTTCATTCTGTTCCAGTTGAATGTTTATTTATTCCTTCTCGTTGATTTCAGTCCTGATTTCTTTCCCTTTAATGTTGGTCCCCTATATATTTTTCATTATTTCACTTTGCATATCCTTCACTTTTTCCTCTATTTTCCGATCATACTCAGCCATGTCTTTGAGCATCCTGATTACCAGTGTTTTGAGCTCTGCATCTGACAAGTTGGCTATCTCCTCATCGCTTAGTTGTATTTTTTTTGAAGCTTTGATCAGTTCTTTGATTTGGCCCTATTTCTTTGTCACAGTGCGCCCATTATGATGTAAGGGGCAGAGCCTCAGATATTTGCCAGATTAGGGCAACCCACATGGCTTCGTTGTGGCACTGTAGGTAGGGGAGGGGTCATAGAATAGTGTCTCTTGATTGGCTCTAGGCTGGGTTTGAGTCACTTACCCCTGTACTCTAAGCAAATTGGGCCCTTCTGGTGCTGATTCCTGGGTGGGTGGGTTTGTGTATGTTCTAGGAACCTGTGGGTTTCTCCACCTAACTCTCCTGTGAGGCTGGGAGTATTTCCCACCACCACAACTCCCATAGGTTTTTACAGCCAGAGGTTTTGAGTTTTATTTCCCCATGCTTAAACCCTGGGTTGCATGGTCTGTCTCACTCCCCAGTTGTTCCTCCTGGTTTACCCACGTGCAAATGTGGGACAGCCAGCTACTGCCTTGCCCACCTAGTCCTCCAGCCACTGCTTTGTCTCGAGTCTTCTCTGCCCCAACTGCCCACCTCCACTCCTCCTACCAGTCTGGATAAATATGTCTTCTTTAACTCCTTGGTTGTCAGACTTCCATACATTTTTATTTTGTATACATTCTGGCAGTTCTGTTTATTTTTTGTTTTTAAATTGTTTTTTGTCCTTCTTTTGGTTATGTGAGGAGGCAAAGCCTATGTATGCCTCCATCTTGGCCAGCAGTCCCCGATCTCATTGTATTTAAAACTGAGCCTTTACTTCTCATTGCTCTAAGGTTAAAGGCCACAATATCCTCTAGCTTCATTTTGTATCATTTTATATCCTCTTTCCATCTGTGTTACAGCCACTATCTTATATTTTTTTCCTGTAATAATGCTTTATTTCCAACAGCTTGATTAGGTAAACTACAAACATATGAAGTGTGTATAGCTTGATAGTTTTGATGTGTGTGTACACATATGAACTCATCTCCACAATCCAGATAGTCAGCATATCCATCACCCCTAAGTTTTCCTCATACTTTTTTGTATCCCTTTTTAAGAGACTGCTGAGTTGGGGGGGGTGCCATTTTCCATTCCCACCAGCAGTGCATGAGAATTCCATTTCCTCCATATTTTCACTAACATTAAGTATTGTCAGTTTTTAAATCTTAGCCATTCTGATGAGGATGTGTATACCCACTAAGCCATGACACTGGCCAGTGCCCTTTTTCTCTCTCATGAAATCCAGTATATTCATTTGTTCTTTTATGGATTTTTTTTTTGTTGTTCATGTCTAACAATTTTTGCCTAGCACAAGATCACAAAAATTTCTTTTACAGTTTTCCTCTGGAAGTTTTATAGTTTTAGGTCTAGTATTTAGATATGGTTCATTTTGTGTTCTCTTTTACATGCTGAGGCAAGGTATGGATTCAAGTTCATTTCTTCGCATATATATATCCAATTTTTCCAGCACCCTTTGTTGAAAAGGCTATATTTTCTCTACTTTATGCCACTGTGCCTTTGTCAAAATCAGTTCACCATGTGTGTTTGTAGGTTTATTTCTGGACTCTGTTCTGTCCCATTGATGGATACATCCTTACGTCAGTTTAAGTTGTTTTAATTACTGTAGGTTTATAAAAGTTCTTGAAATCAGATCATGTCAATCCTCCAGTTATGCTCTTTTCCATGATTATTTTGCTATTATAGGTTACTTTGTATTTCTGCATGAATGTTAAATCAGCCTATCAATTTTTTTTAAAATCCTGTTAGCATTCTCAAAATTAGATTTGGATCATGTTGAGTCCGCAGATTAACTTGTGAAAAATTAATTTTTTAACAATATCAAATTTTCAACCCCTGATCAAAGTTCATGTACATTTATACAGAACATCTTTAATTTTTTCTTAGTAATATTTTAATGTATAGGTCTTTCTATCTCTTATGAGGTTATCCATAAATATTTCTTATTTTTTAATGCAATTGTAAATAATATATCTTAAATTTTAATCTCTGATTGCTCACTGCTAACATACATAAATACAGTTGATTTTTGTATATTGATTTTGTATCCTTCAACTTTGCTAAATTCATTTATTAGTTCTAGTAGCTTTTTGGCAGACTTCATTTTCTACATAACCAAAGGTTGTCAAACTTTCCTAAACTACTATTATACTAAAGGTAGTAAGTATTTAAGACTTTGTGGCCAATAACATTCTCTATAACAACTAAATAGCTCTGCCACTGTAACATAAGAGTAGCCACAGACAATACATAAATTAATGGACATGACTGTATTTCAGTAACTTTTTATTGACTGAAACAAGCCACCTGGCCCACAGGTTGGAGTTTGCTGGCTCCTGTTTATATGATCATGTTGTCTGCTAATAGAGCCAAGTTTACTTCTTCCTTTCCTATACGATGCCTTTTGTTTCTTTATCTTGCCTAATTAGAAATTCTGGCTAGAAATTGCAGTATAGTGCTGAGTAGATGGAGAAAAGGGGTCATTCCTGTCTTGTTCCTGATTCTTTAGGGCAAGAATTCACCTTTTAACGCTTAACCTATGATGTTAACTGTAGAGTTCTCATAGATCTTTTCTTGAATCACATTAAAGAAACTTCCTTGTACTCCTAGTTTGCTTAAAGAGTTTTTTTATTTTTGTTCAATTATAATTGTCTCACATTTTTCCCCATTGCTCTTTCCTGCCCTACCCATATCCCACCCCACCTGCTCCTGTTTTAACCAGGAGTAGATGTTAAATTTTGTCCAGTGCATTTTTTCCCTAGTGACATGATTATAGTATATGGTTTATTAATATGATAACAGTTGATTTTTTTACTTTTAAAAAATAACAGGCCCTGGCTGGTGTAGCTCAGTGGATTGAGCGCAGGCCTGCGAATTACACAGTCGCGGTTCGATTCCCAATCAGGGCACATGCCTGGGTTGCAGGCCAGTTCCCAGCAGGGGACTCACGAGAGGCAACAATACATTGATATTTCTCTCCTTTTTCTTTCCCTTTTATAAAGATAAATAAATAAAATCTCTATAAAAAATAAAATAACAGCTTTATTGAGATATAATTTCTATACCATACAGTTCATCAATTTAAAGGGTGGAATTCAATCATTTTTAACTGTTTTCACAGAGTTGTACAATATCACCACAGTTGATGTAAAAATATTTTCATCACCCACTAAAGAAACCCTGTGCCCATTTATAAGTACTTTTAATGATAAATTTAGGACTATACAGCTCACAAGAAAAACATTTTTTCTCACTTGGTAGAAAGCTGGATTAAGTCCTACAGTTTTAGTTTGAAAATCTTTCTTAAAACAAAAACAAACTTCATTTGCTGTGGTCTTGGAATGGATATTTAACTGAATTTGACTTTGCCAGTGGTAAATTGGTCACACTGGGATTCACAAATATATCCATTTAGTTGTATTCTCAGTGAAATGATAAAAAAAATTAGTAGACTTTTACAGTGGAATGTGAATTATGTTACAAATATACTAAAATCACCCCTCCCAAAAAAATTTTCTATACATAGTTATAGCTTGTATTTACAAACTGACTGATGTTTATTAAAGTTATGAGTAACTTTATAGCATAAAAGTCAAAAAAATATACATCTTACTTTTTGCTTCACTCAGTCTGTTCTCCTCCCCTCAGTATGTATTTGTCCCCCTTTACCCTAACTGATTTTTGAATGTCAAACATAGCCTGCATTCCCCATCTGGTTAGAAGGACAAGTTGTCTTTTTCATGTATTATTGCTTTTGATTTCTAATGTTTTATTTGCAATTTTTACCTCCATGCTCATGACATAGCTTTCTTTCTTTGTCTGGTTTTGGTTTCAGGGTTTTAGAGAATGAGTTGAGGCACATTTCTGCTCTTCATTGTTCAAGAGAATTTGTGTAGAATTGGTACGATTTTTTTCTGAAATGTTTCGTAGAATTCACTGGTATAGCCAGTTAGGCCTGGAATTTTCTCTTTTTGGAAAGGTCTTTAACTAGGACTTTGGATTCTTTTATAGATATAGGGCTGTTTGGCTTATTATTTGTTCTTTCTTGGTTGAATTTTGGTAATTTGTACCAAGGAACTGACCTGCTTCATCTGAATTGTCAAATTTATTTACATAAGTTTTATAATATTACTCTGTTATTTTCTATAAAATCTGCAGTAATGTCACATTACTTATTTCTAATTTTGGTAATTTGTGCCTTCTCTCTTGTTTCTTATTGGCCTGACTAGAGGTTTATTACTTTTACTGATTCTCGGAAAGCACTTGTTTCATTGGTTTTTCTCTACTCTTTTTTTTTTAATTTTCTCTCTGATTGATTTTGTCTTTGATATTTATTATTTCTTCTCTTTTGGTTGCTATAGGTTTAATTTGTTCTTCCATTTCTAATTTCTTAATGTGGAAGCTGAAGTCATTGATTTGAGACCTTTCTTGCTTTTTAATATAGATCATCAGTGCTGTAAATTTTACCACTAAGTACTACTATAACAGCATTCCACAAAGCCCAATGTATTTATTTTCATTTATGTTCAGTCTAAAATACTTTTCTGATATCGTTTTCCATTACCTCTTTGACCCAGAGGTTATTTAGATGTACGCTACTTAGTTTCCAAATACTTGAATATTTTCCAGAGATACTTTGGTTTTCATTGTCAATTTAAGATTTTTGTAGGTAGCATACATACTTTATATGACTTAAATCCTTTTCACTGACTCTTTATTAAGATGTATTTTATGACCCAGAATGTAGTCTTTTTTGGTGTTTCATAGGTACTTGAAAAGAGGAGTCTGTTATAACCTGGATAATTTTCTGCCCACTTGTTCTATCTTTATTGAGTGAGTGGTATTAAAATCTCAGAATGGGACTTCCACCAAGATGGAGGCGTAGGTGGACACGCTGTGCCTTCTCACACAACCAAGTTTAAAAACAACAAAGTTATAGCGACAAAAAAGCAGCCAAACCACAGAATATTGAACTATATGGAAGTCTGACAACAATGAACCCTGTAGCCAAACCGGTAAGAGAGGCAGAGCCAGAAGTAGAGTGGGGTCAAGCAGGAAAGATCCACCAGACCCAGGTGCGCGACCCAGACGTACTGGCAGCCATGGGGAGATCCCAGGTGTAGAGTAGCGGTCAGACCCACTGAGGGCTGACCACAGTCACACATTTGCACACAAATAAACCAGTGAAGGAGCAAGCAGTGAGACGGACCTCGCAGGACCCCGCAGCCGGAAGCAGCAGAGGGGATCCCTATTGCTCCCTCTCTGACCCCGCGTCCACATAAAGCATCACAAACCAGCGAATGCGTTGACCCACCCTGGTGAACACCTAAGGCTCTGCTCCTCTTATGTTACAGGTGCAAACAGACCAAAATATGGCTCAAGAAGAACTCAAAGCCCCAGAGCCCATAACTCTAAGCAACGAAGAAATAGCCATACTTTCAGATGCACAGTTCAAAACACTGGTGATCAGGATGCTCACAGAACTGGTTGATTATAGTCACAAATTAGAGGAACAAATGAAGGCTAAACTAAAATGAAGAGAAATGAACAGGAAACAAATACTAATGGAAAGGAAACTGGGACTCAAATCAAGAGAGTGGACCAGAAGAAAGAAAAAAATGACCAAACAGAAAAGGATGAAGAAACAAAAATTAAAAAAAGTGAGGAGAGACTTAGGAACCTTCAGGACATCTTTAAACATTCCAACATCTGAATTATAGGAGTACCAGAAGGGGAAGAGGAACAGTCACGAGTGGAAACCTTATTTGAACAAATAATGAAGGAGAACTTCCCCAATCTGGCAAAGGAAATAGACTTCCAGGAAATCCAGGAAGCTCAGAGAATCCCAAAGAAGTTGGACCCAAGAAGGAACACACCAAGGCACATCATTACATTAGCCAAGATTCAAATGAAGGAGAGAATTCTAGAAGCAGCAAGAGATAAGGGGACAGTCACCTACAAAGGAGTTCCCATCAGTCAGCTGATTTCTCAAAAGAGACCTTACAGACAAGAAGGGGCTGGGAAGAAGTATTCCAAGTCATGAAATCCAAAGACCTACATCCAAGATTGCTCTATCCAGCAAAGCTTTCATTTAGAATGAAAGGGCAGATAAAGTGCTTCTCAGATAAGATCAAATTCAAGGAGTTCATCATCACCAAGCCCTTATTATATGAAATGTTAAAGGGACTTACCTAAGAAAAAGAAGATAAAAAAGATGAACAGTGAAAGGACAGCAAACTCACAGTTATTAACAGCCACGCCTAAAACAAAAGCAAACTAAGAGGACAGCTAGATCAGGAGCAGAACCATAGAAATGAAGATCACATGCAGGGTTAGCAACAGGGGAGTGGGAGAAGGAGAAGAGGGGAGAAGGTACAGAAAATAAGTAGAATAGACGGTAGGTAGAAAATACGGGGAGTGTAAGAATAGTAGGGGAAATATAGAATATAAAGAACTTGAGACACGTGGTCATAAACTAAAGCGGGGGGAATGGTGGGGGAGGGGGTGTGCAGGGTGGAGGGGAATGAAGGGGGAAATGAGACAACTGTAATGTTATAATCAATGAAATATATTTAAAAATATAAAATCTCAGAATGTAATTGTATATTTGTCTATTTTTCTTTGCAGTTCTATCAATTTTTACTTCATGTATCTTGAAACTGTTAAGTACATGATCATTTAGGATTATTCTGTTCCTTATTAATTTATCATTATTCATTGATCTTACTAATCCCTGATATTATTTTTTGCTCTGAAATCTACTTTGGTGTTAAGATAGCCACTTACTTCAGCCTTCTTTTGTCTGGTGTTAGTGTCTTACATCTTATTTCTGTGCTTTTAAAAAAAAATTGTGTCTACTAGTTTAAAGTGCATTTCTTACAGATGGAATGTAGTTGGGTCTTGGTTTTTTATCCAGTTGGACGATCTGTCTTTTATCTGAGGTTTCTAGACAGTTTTTGTTTAATGTGATTATGAATATAGTAGGTTTGAATCTGCCATTCATGCTGTTTGATTTCTTTTTGTCCCATCTGTTCTTCGTTCCTGTTTTCATCTCTTTCTGTCTTCTTTTATATTAATCAATTAATTTTTATTATTTATTTGTATTTCTGTTTTTGGCTTATTTGCATCACTCTTGCTATTTTAGTGCTTGGTTTAGGGTTGTTTTGTGATAAATGACCTTCAATGATCACAATCTACCTTTAAGTAATATTACAGTATATCATATACAATCTAAGAAAATTATAATAATTTACTTCCACTTCTTCCCTATTAGCCAGATCTGTCCTAGATCTGTGGGATTATATTTTTCATTGATTTTAAAAAGTGCATGGTCATTGTTTCTTCAAATATTTTCTGTCTGTTTCTTCTCCTTTTTGGGGGATTATACATTAGCCATTTAAGTTTTCTCACAATTCACTAATTAGAATGTACTAACCTTGTATTTTGTGATGTCTAATATGCAATTATTCCCAACTAGGGCATTTTCCATGTTAGACATTATTTGTAATTTTCATCTTTATAGTGCAATTCATTTTTTTTTTCAAAAATAGCTTTCATGCCTCTACTCATCCTTTTGAGCTTTATTTGTAATTTAGTTAAGTTCCTTATAGACAGTTTGATCCTTTCTGGTCTTGCTCTTATGATATTAGATGAAACCAGAGCAGTGCTCTGCCAAGGGCAAATTACTCTCCACTGCTGAGGCAAGACCTTTCTGCCTACTCTGTTCATTAGCCTGTGACTTATGGGTTTTTTCAGCCTGGCTAATGGGAATAGATACCATTGTGCTGTGTGAGCACCAGGTCCTGCTTCCTCTACTCTTTGCAATGTTTGTTTTCCCTGGTCTGTGGTGATTTTCCCCCATGTCTGCACTGTTCATTACTCAGCCCAGTATGCTCTGCAGACCTACCTCCAGGATTTTTTCTGTTCTGTTCCCTCTGCTCAAGGGTTCCAACCTGTGATCTCTGCCCACCTTAGTCTCTCCAGACCCTTAGTTTCATCACCTCAATGAGTCTGGTGGACTCTACCTCAGTTCCTTCTCCCTGTGTTGCTGCCTGGAAGTTCTCTAAAGGCAGTAAGCTGGAACATTCGTTAGACTCACTTCATTTGTTTCAGGAATCATTGCCCTTCACTGCCTGAAGTTTGTGGTCTTGAAAATAATTTTTAAATGTATTTCTTCTGTTTTGTTTTTGCTTATTTCAGGTAGGAAGTTAGATCAGTACCTACTACTCCCTCTATGCAGATTGCATAGAACTTTAGCACATGCTGTAGAGAGTCCACAGTGCTCTCCTTCCTCCTTTGTCCAACTTCCTCCTGCTCATCTTGCATTTGTCACTGTAGCCATCTTCAGGGAAATCTTCCTTGGGCCCAGTCGAGATTGAGTTCTATTACGTGATCATATAACTCTTTTGCTTAGAGTATCTACCTGAATTTATAATTGTTATTTAATTTGTCTTTTTCCTCTAACAGACTTTAAAGAGCCAGGGATCTTGTCTGCTTTATTTGCCAAGCTTACTATAATGTCTTCCACATATATATTCGATATATATTTTTTCAATGTATGAATGAGTGTGAAAATGCACAGTCTTTATACACAAAAAGTATTCATCTTTTTCTATTTTTGTTTTCTTTCTGATGCAGATCCTGTTAGCTTACTGAAAATCCAAGATGCACTTCTTTCCTATGAAAGATTAATAGAACTTAAGAAAAATCACTGTGAAATACTTACAGGAAAAATTAAAAAAATGGAAAATAAGAATAGCGAACTACAAAAGGAGCTATCAGAAACAAAAGAAATGAAATCACAGTTAGAGCATCAAAAAGTGAAATGGGAACAAGAACTCTGCAACTTGAGGTATTGAGTAATTTGTTTTTAAAGAAGTATTTAAATACTTCTATTTTTACATACTTTGTATATGCAGGAAAAAATTGAATTGCCTTATTACCATCTAAGATTTTACAGGGAAGAATATTTCTTTACTATTGTGGAGTATGACATTTTTGGAGTAATATAACAGTTTTTAACAGTGCATACTTCTAGTAGTAAGTTAATGTATATTTTTCAAATCATCATTTGAATGACCATATAGAAGTCCGCCAAATGGAAACCTCATTGTTTATTTAACAAATTGAATTTTGGTAGTTTTTCATAATTGTTTATTATGATTTATCCTGCCAGAAATGTCTATTATATAAGTCAATTTCTTCATTTTGATTATGTACTCTGAATGAATTCTTTAATAGAGTGTTATTTGGTTAAATGTAAGCACTTTAAAAAAGGATGTTTGGTTCATATCCCTAAATTATGTTACAAAATAGTTCATATCAGTTAACATCCCACTAACAGAGTAGGAAATGGTCATTTTTCCCAATACAGAAAATAATGTTTAAACAACTAATACAGTTTTAGTTTTAATATGTCTGGGATGGAAGTGGTGGCTGATTGGTTTATTCAGCACCTTTCTTACACATAGATAAAACTAACTAAAAGTTCTGAACTGAAAGCACATATTACTTTCTATTGTTGATTTAATTAATATTCTGTCTCATTCCAAAGGGATTTTAAAGTGATTTATAAAATAGATAGTAGTGAAAAAGATACGTTTAAAAGGTTACGAAGGAAGAAACATAAGAAGTGTAGAACAGCAGATACCAGACTCCCCAGACTGGTCTTGGATCACGGCGGCCAGCAGATACGGCTTGTGTGAAACGGTCCTGCAGATGCTGTCGTGCATGCAAATCACTTTTAGGGGTACCTGTGATATTCTATGAAGCTGGAATTTTATTTCTAGTGAATTTATAAACCTGTTTGTAAACAACTACTTCTCTTTCTAATTAGTACCTAAATGATGTGATGTCCTAATGGAGGAATAATTATGATTGTGCAAAAAAGGGTAATTTCAAGTCTGCCTTTACTGAATAATTTCAGAACTGTTTTTCTGCAGTATTTATCACATTACTATTGACTAAAGCATACAAAGTTTTTTCATTGCTGCACCTCAGATATGTATATAAAGATATATATAAAGATTATATATATATATATGAACAGATTAAAGTGAGAAATAAAAACATGAGACCTAGCAAAGAAAAAATATTCAAAAACATGAGAATTTCATTAGCATAATAAATCAACATATGTGGAACCAGATCATAAAATGAACGTTTAATTTTCCAATGAATTGAATTTTAAGATAAGTATATTTAACCGCAGGTTTACATTAAAAGAAGAAAAAGAGAAGAGAAGAAATATGGATGTGTTATATGACAAAATAAGGGAGCAGTTAAGAAAAAAAGAGGAGCAATATATAAAAGTAGTTGAAATGAACCAACAACTCGAAACCACTCTTAGAACACTAGACATGGACTTGAAGATTGTAAAAAAGAATTTAAATCAGGTAAATTTATCTTTTGTAAAAATGTCTTATTTCTCTTTCTGTGTGTGTGTGTGTCTAAGCAATGGCTGAGCTTCTCTTTGGGGAGACAGAGCTTTGCCTTTTTTTAAAAAATCTGTTATTGTTTAAATTCAGTATTATTTTGTATTAGTTTCAGGTGTAGAGCATAGTGGTTAGACAATCATATACTTTAGAAAGTGCTCCTCCAATATTTCAAGTTCCCACCTGGCAATGTACACTGTGTATGATATTTTTTACTATATTCCCTGTGCTCTACTTTACATCACCATGACATTTTGTGACTAATTTGTACTTTTTATTTCTTTGTTTTTATTGTTGACACTATTACAGGTGTCACATTTACCCACACTTTGCCCATGTTAACCCAGCCCTTGCCATCCCCTCCTTTGCTCAGGCCATCACCACACTCTTGTCTGTGTCCATGGGTCATGCATGTATGTTCTTTGGCTAATCCCTTCAGCTCCTTTCATCCAGTCTTTCCCATCTTTCCTCTGATCTGACAACTGTAAGTCTGTTCCATGTATCCATGCCTCTGTTTCTATTTTCCTCGTCAGTTTATTTTGCTCATTAGATTCCACATGTAACTGAAATAATATGGTACTTGCCTTTCTCTGACTGGCTTTTTTCACTTAGTGTAATAATCTCTAGGTCTTTCCTTGCTGTCACAAAGGTAAGATTTTCTCCTTTTTTATGGCCAAATAGTATTCCATTGTGTAAATGTTCCACTCATCAATTAATGGGCACTTAGGCTGTTTCCAAATCTTAGCTATTGTAAATAATGCTGCAACGAACATGGAGGTGCATATGTTCTTTCAAATCAGTGTTTCAGGGGGGTTTTTTAGTGGGGGGATATATTCTCAGAAGTGGGATTGCTGGGTCAAAAGGTAGTGCCATTTAAAATTTTTTGTGGAAACTCAATACTGTTTTCCACAATGGCTGCACCAGTCTGCATTCCCACCAAAGTGCATGAGGGTTCCCTTTCCTCCAGATCCTGAGCAGCACTTGTTGTTTGATGATTTATTGATGATAGTCATTCTGACATTCTGATAGTCATCTGACAGATGATATCTCATTGTGGTTTTAATTTGTGTTTTTCTGGCGATTAGTGATATCGAGCATTTTTTCGTATGTCAGTTGGCTGTATGTCCTCCTTGTAGAAGTTTCTATTCAGATCCTTTGCCCATTTTTTAATTGGGTTGTTTGTCTTCCTGGTGATAAGTTGTGGAAGTTCTTTATGTATTTTAGATATTAACCCCTTATCAGATGTATCATCAGCAAATATATTGTCCCATACATTAGTTTTCCCTTTTCATTTTGTTGACAGTTTCTTTTGCTGTGCAGAAGCTTTTTAGTTTGACATAGTCCCATTTGTTTATTTTTCTTTAATTTCCATTGCCTTAGAAGATATAGCACCAAAAATGTTGCTTATGAGAGATGTCTGAAATTTTACTGCCTGTGTTAAGACTTTTATGGTTTCATGAGTTACATTTAAGTCTTGTATTCATTTTGAGTTTATTCTTGTGTGCGGTGTAAATTGGCGATCTAGTTTCATTTTTTGCATGTACCTGTCCAACTTTCTCAACACCATTTATTGAAAAGACTGTCTTTACTGCATTGTATGCTTTTGCCACCATTGTCAAATATTCTATGACTACAACAGCATAGATTTATTTCTGGGCTCTCTGTTCTGTTCCATTGATCTATGTGCCTATTCTCATGCCAGTACCAGACTGTTTTGAATACGGTGGCCTTGTGGTATAGTGTGATATCATGTACTGTGATACCTCCAACTTTGTTGTACTTTCTGTAGATTAATGAAACTTGGAGGTCTTTTTAAGTTCCATATAAATTTTTAGAATATTAGTTCTGGCTCTGTGAAATATGCCATGGTATTTTAATAGAAATTGCCTTGAAGCTATAGATTGCTTTGGGTATTGCATATTGGCAATTAAAATGTGCAATACCAAGTACTGGACATTTTAATAATGTTAATTCTTCTAGCCCATGGACAAGATATATGCTTCCACTTATTTGTATCTTCTTCGGTTTTTTCTTCAATGTCCTATAGTTTTCTGAGTACAGGTCTTTTACCTCCTTGGTTAAATTTATTCCTGGTACCTTATTTTGTTGTTGTTGTTGTTGCAGCAGTAAATGGAATTGTTTTCTTAGTTTCTCTTTCTGATAGTTTATTATTGGTATATAAAAATGCCACAGACTTCCGAATGCTAATTTTGTTTCCTGCTACTTTCCAAAATTTATTTGTTAGATCTAATAATTTTTTTGGTTGAGTGTTTGGAGTTTTCTATGTACTACATCATGTCATCTGAGAATAAATGCAGTTTTGCTTCCTCCTTTCCAATTTGAATGCCTTTCATTTCTACTTCTTGTCCGATTGCTATGGCTAGGACTGGCAGTTCTATGTTTATTTAGAGTGGTGAAGGCAGACATCCCTGTCTTGTTCCTGATCATAAGGGGGAAGTGCTCTTAGTTTTTGTCCCTTGAGGATGATGTTAGCTGTGGGTTTGTATCAAATGCTTTTTCTGAATGTGTTGATATGATCATGTGATTTTTGTCTTTCATTTATGTGATATATCACATATATCAATTTGTGAATATTGTATCAACGTTGTATCCCTGAGATAAATCCCACTTGATAATGGTGTATGATATCTCTAATGTGTTACTGGATTTGGTTTGCTAATATTTTATTGAGAATTTTAGCTGCTATGTTCATCAGGCATATTGGCCTATAATTCTGGTGTCTTTATCTGGTTTTGGAAAAGGGTAATGCTGGCCTCATAAAATGAGCTTGGGTGTCTTCCCTTGTCTTGAATTTTTTGCAATAGTTTGAGGAGAGTTGTTAGTTCTTCTTGGAATGTTTGATAAAATTCACCTTTGAAGCCATCCAGTCCAGGACATTTGTTTGCCGGGAATTTTTTTATTACCACTTCAATTTCAGTAGGTGTAATCTGTCTTTTCAGATTCTCTGACTCTCCCTTACATAATTTTAGAAGATTGTTTATTTCTAGAAATGTATCCATTACAACCAGGCTGTCCAGTTCTTTGGCATATAGTCGTTTATAATATTTTCTTACAATCCTTTGTATTTCTCTGGTGTCAGTTGTTATTTCTCCTCTTCCATTTCTGATTTCATTTATTTGGGTCCTCTTTTTTCCTTTCTTGATGAGTCTGGCTAAAGGTTTGTCAATCTTGTTTATCTTTGCAAAGGCCCAGTTCTTGAATTTATTGATACTTTGTACTTTTTAAAATCTGATAATTTATTTAGACTCTCATATTTATTTTTTCCTTCCTTCAACTTCCTCTGGACTTTGTTTGTTGTTCTTTTTCTGTTTTTTTAAGTGTAGGGTTAGATTGTTCTAGGTTTTTCATGCTTTTTGAAAAATTTTCATTTAGTTATTTTTCAAGTACAGTTTTCTGTTTATTTCTCCCATCCCAGCCCACCCCTCCCCCATGCACCCCACCTCCCTCCCATTTCCACCCCCCTTAGTTATTGTCCCTGTGTCCTTTATACTTGTTCCTCTAAGTCCCTCCCATTTTTTCCCCTTAAATTCCCTCTCCTCTCCCCTCTGGTCACTGTCCCCCTGTTTTCATGCTTTTTGAGATAGGCCTGTAATGCTATGAACTTTTCTTTCAGCACTTGCACTGTGTCCCACAGATTTGGGGTTATCATGTGTTCATTTTTATTTGTTTCCAGGCAATTTTTGGTTTCTTTGATCTCATTGTTAATCCATTCATTATCTAACATGTGTTTGAATGTTCTTAGTTTTGTTACTATAGTTGATTTGTAGTTTCATGTCATTGGGATCCAAGAAGATGATTGGTATGATTTCAGTCTTCTTGAATTTGTTAAGACGTGGTCTTTGAGAATATTCCATGTGCACTTGAAAAGAATGTATGTTCTACTGCTTTGGGATGAAGTGTTCTGTACCTATCAGTTAAATCCATCCAGTCTAGTGTAATATTTGATGTTGCCATTTCCTTGTTGATTTTTCATCTGGTGGGTCTAGCCATTGATGACAGTGGTGTGTTAATATCCCCTACTATGACTGTACTGATGGTGAGCTCTCCCTTAAAGTCCACCAAGGTTTTTTTTATATATTTAGGTACTTCTGTATTGGGTGTTATAAAATTTTACAAGGCTTATACCCTTGTTGGATTTGCCACGCTAGTATTATGTAGTGACTTTCTTTGTTTCTTGTTATGGGCTTTATTTTGAAGTCTCTTTTGTCAGATACAATTATTGCTACCCCAACCTTCTTTTTTTGTTTTGTTTACATTTGCATGGAATCTGTTTTTTTATTTCTTCACTTTCAGCATGTGTATGTCTTTTTTTAAGTTGGGTCTTATTTATGTTCCTCTATCTCTCTATTTCTTCTTCTTTTTAAAGCAGTCCCTTTAACATTTCTTGAAATACTGGTTTGGTGGTAATGAATTCCTATAGCCATTTTTGTCATGGAAGCTCTTTATTTTACCTTCAATTTTATTTATTTTTGATTATAGAGAAAGGGGAAGAAAGGAATAAGGAGAGGATAGAAATGCGGATATGAGAGAGAAACATCAACTGGCTGCCTCCTCTATGTACTGTGGCTGGGGACTGAACCCACAACTGAGGGATGCGCTCAGACTAGGAATCAAACCAGGGATCTTCCCATTTTGGGTACAATGCCCAACCAGCTGAGCCACATTGACTGAGGCACTCCTTTCATTTTAAATGAGAGCCTTGCTGGGTAGCCTTATCTTGGTTACAGGTCATTGCTTTTTCTCCTTTGAATACTTTATTGCAATTTCTTCTGGCCTAAAGTGTTTCTGTTGAGAAATCAGCTGACAGCCTTATGGGAACTCCCTTATGGCTTACTGTCTCTCGCTGCCTTTAAGATTCTCTGTTTTTAACATTTGTCATTTTAATTATGATGTGTCTTTTTATGGGTCTCTTTGGATTCATCCTGATTGAGACTCTCTGTGCTTTCTAAAATGTGTGGCTCTTTGCTTCACTAGGTTAGGGACGTTTTCTCCCATTATTTCTTCAAACAGGTTCTCTTTCTTGCTTACACTCTCTTCTTCTTCTGGTATTTCTTTGATGTGGATGTTGTTATGCTTGCTGTTGTCACAGAGATTTCTTAGACATTCCTCATTTCTCTTATTTCTCTCTTGTTTTTCATGCTCTGCTCAGTTACTTATTGTACTCTTTTCCTCTCATTTTACAGTTCAGTGGATGGAGTTAATTCTTAAGGCCCGGTGACTGTAAGGCTAAACCTCAGTCACTGTGTATGAGGTGCTGTGCAGGGGCTGCCCCTGAGGCAGAGTTGTTCCTGGCAGAATTGGGTGCCTGCCGGAAGCCCCCTTTGGGTATGCTGCTTGTTTGGCTAGTTGTGTTGAGCTCTGGTGTGGTCTATAGCCCATCACTGGTTGTGTTGGTTCTGGATCCATTTGGATGGAATTCAGGTCCAGGTCGCTGTCAGACATTGTGTGTAACTGGTTTGGGGCTACCTGCTTGTAGCTAACACAGTGTTCACTGTTTGTGCCTCCATCTACTGGACCTGAGTGTGCATGGAAGGGGCCAATCTGTGTAAAAGGGTCAGCTTCCTCCAGCTTAGGGTTGGGGACAGATCTAAACAGACTAAGGCTCCCTGAGCTCTGCCTCCACCTGTTAGCTACTCTGCCTTCCCTATGGTTGCCCAGGTCTAGCTCCAGAGCCTTCCAAAGAAATCAGGCTAGTCATGATCTACAGCCCCTTTCTCAGGTTGAGAGCTTGGTAGGGCGGGGCAACCAGGGAGGGGAGGACAGGGCTAGTGGATCTTCTACTTGAAGGTCAGATAGTCAGGCACTCAACGAGGGGAAAGTGACCTATACTTCAAAGCCACACCCCTCAGTCTCTGTCAGAGTCTCTAACTCTAGTTCCCTGTAGGGGAACTGACTGCAGGTTCAGGTTCAGTGCGGCCAGCTGTTCCCTCTGCAGGAGTAAACTCAACCATGCTGGGCTCAGGGGCATAGATCAAAAGAGTCTGCTGTTAGGGATGATGTCAGCCCAGCCTGCTGGAGGGAGCTAAGCACTTTGTCTTGGTTCAGTCAGTAGCCTCCAAGGGTCACACACTTTGAATGTCCCCACTCTGAGCTGCTCTGCCTTCCCTCTATGGACCTGCACCCAGCAGGCCTATCCAGGAATTAGCAGGGCTGATCCAAAGAGTCTCCTATTGGGAGTGGTACCTGCAAGCCTGTAGGAGGGAGGTGGGCAGTTCTTTATTCAGGGTAGGATGAGCTGAACTCTCAGGGGAGTTTGTATTTGCCTCCCTGCAATGTAGCCACATAGTTCAGCACTTGCACCTCTGGCTCCCAGCCAGAAGCCTCCCCAAGAGACACAGTCCAAAACTCCCAGTTCTGCATGGCTCCCTGGTCCCCTGGACCTCGAACCAATCAGGACCAGACTTATGGTCATCCTCCCCAGCACTCCAGTCTCTCCATGTGGCAGGTCTTGGCAGGGCTGAAAGTCCCAGCTCTGCATGGTTCCCATGCACTGCAGAACTCAGCGGGATTGGGAAGGCTGAGTGCCTCAGAAGGTCGGAGGAGGGGTACCAGCTGTGCATTGGAGGTGAAGGAGACTGACCCTCTTTCTCAAGACACACAGTTTAGTCACTGTCTGAGTCTTCAGCAAAAGCCTCCCCAGAAAAAAAGGAGGTCCCCTTAAGAGGGGACCCCTCCACAGGCCCCATCTATGGCCTCACCAGCAGTTGGAGACTAGAGCACAACTCCCCAGGCTGGTGCTTAATAACAGGAGTGCTCTTCCCTGGGCGAGGGCAGTCTGACTCTCCCAGGCTGACTGAATGCATCCGCACTGATTTTCACTGCCAGGTGCTACACGGGCCCCTCTTCCCATCTCTGTTGCTCTGGATTGGGGGTTACTGTGTGGGGTTGAGGCCCCTTGCTCCAAAGGGGAGGGAGTTTTGCAGCCGCAATATCCCTGAAGCTTCTCAACCAACTCCACCCCTGAGTGCAAGGAGGTGAGGTGGGGGGACACTCTGCCTTACCCCGCCTTTGTCCTTCTTAGCAGTTCTTATGTGGCTTCTTCTGGAAATCCTCAGTTATAATATTTCAGGTCAGCTAGCCTTCAGTTGGTTGTTCAGGTTGATTGCTCTGTAATTTAGCTGTAAGTGTGGTTTGGGTCAGAAGCAGGGGTGCAGCTTCTACCTACTCTGTAGCCATCTTGGAATTCCAGAAATTTTTCATTTGTTACAATGTTTTATGTTTATATTTATAACATCCTTTTGATTTAATGTTATCCCATTCAAAATGTGAACTATAATATATAATTAAAATTATAAATTTATTGCAATTCTTGGCATCTAATAAATGCTATAAAGAAATAGAAGGTAAATTCAGCTTATCCATTAACATAAATATTAATTTTCACTTTTTGAAATGTTAACATACATTTATTTGTCTTGAGACCATCATGGAAGTAGTCAAATGTCATTTTAAAAAAATTTTATTTCACAGTACTATGTTTTTGCTGTTTGACAGATTTAGCTGTGATTTAAATTAAGATTTGAGTTTTTCATGGAAGACAGGATCCTTGTGTTTAAAAAGGCTACCCCCTTTTAACAGTGTTTTTAAGGTTCTTCTCATAAGCTTATGACTTCTTCTCTTAATGCTGTGAGACCAAAAACATAATGAAGTGTGTCTCTAGGTTATAGAAGAGCGAAATGACATTCAAAGGCAACTTTCTCGAGAACAGAATGCCAGAACATTGCAAGAGGAAATTTTGACCAGTCACCTTTGCAAACAAAAGGAGATACAGACAGCTCATGACAAAATAAATTCTGAGGTATTTTGCTTAGTCGATTGCAAATACTCTTGTGTATGTATTTGTGTATGTATTTAAAAACCCAATACTGTACAAATGGAAAATAGAGAGTATTTTTAAAATATCTGTGTGTGTGATGTACACACACACACACACACACAGAATCCTGAGTTTATGTTTTTAACCTCTCTATTCCACATTGTGTAACTCAGAGAGTTCATTGATGTATATAGGAGTTCTTAGCACAATGCCTACATGGTCATTTATTAATACATGTAATTATTAAAACTGACCGTGAGAGTATTAGAAAAGTTGAATATTTAAGAAATGTTCTAGGAAAACAATTATAGGACATTTAATCCACCCAAATACATGCAGAGTGAAAACTCTTACCGTGGAGCTCTATATATTCAGACTATAAGCTGAATTTCTAAGTCGGGCAGCATTTTTGGCCTGCTGGTTAAAATGATATTCTTAATTCAAGTCCATTTGTCTCCCACACTGAAGGAGTGACTTTCACTACGGCCTCATGCAGAGAGAGGCTTCTAATATTTTCTATAAGACCGATGAGCTTTCCATGATCTTAAAAACATTGCTATTAATGACAGATATTCCAGGTTTTAGAATTGGTTTCATTCCCTTGATATATTGAAAGAGAGGTTAATTTTCACTTCTGTTGATAGTAAGGAGGAAAAGTATAGCCAGTTCAGAGACCGTATTTTAGATACCATTCTCCTACTTTTGAGAAAAGAAACAGTTTTCTCCAAGTAGTATCCCATTTTAGAACAAGGAGCTTTTGGAAACAGTGATATGCCATAATGTACCATGAGAAACAAACAAACAAAAACCCCAGAATTATCTTCTGGAGAAGGGGCTCCTTGCAGTACAGGCTTCCCTGCTAGGTGAGTGTTCTAGGAACCCATCTGTATCAGTGTACCACCTGGTGTGGCTGTGAGAGGCTATGTTCAGCTTTAGGAAATTTTTTTGAAGGCTCTTTCAACGTATTTTCCCATTTCGTGATGGGTGATTTATGAATGCGCCTGCCCACACCACACTGTTTTCAGCAGTTTTTGACCAAAAAAGGCATGACCCCTGTGCCCCACCCTTCCTATTCACCTGATCTCACTCTGAGTGACTTTTTTTGTTTTCCCGGATGAAAAAAAAATCATCAAAGGGAAACGTTTTACGGGTATGGAAGAGGTGAAACAAAAAATGGCAGAAGCACTAAAAGACATCAAAATCGGCAAGTTCAAAAACTGTACTGAGCAGCAGAAAAAGTGTCCTGATAGGTGTATTGCATCAAATGAAGAGTTCTTTGAAGGTGACTGAAGTTTAAACATATGAGCATAGAGATACAATTTCTTATAAATAAATTCCATGTTGAGGTCCCCCCTCATACACTTAGTGATAATTTATTGATAAGTATTTTCTCCCTAGTAAAGCAATTCAGCATATTTTTCTCCCATTTCACAGTTATTACTACTTTAAACATTGTGAAGAGGAAATAAAAGTTATTGCAGCAGCAAGTAATCTCACGATTTTCAAAGTATAGCTCTGCAAATTTTGCCTTATATGCCTTTAGTGTTTTGAAATACAAGGCTTCTTTTGTTTAACCTCTCCATTCCAAATTGTGATAACCAAAAGAGTTCATGTATAAAGAAGTGCTTAGGACAGTGCCTAGATTATCGGGTTTTAGTAAATGTAGTGTTTATAAGTATAAAATTATAAGTAGAATATGTATGGAATATTCTCAGGAAAAAATAATTGGGAAATGTAATCCATTCAAATATGTGCAGTGTTAATACTCTTAACTCTGGGGTAGCTGTGTGTTCAGACTGTACATTCAGTCTTTAAGTGTAGTCAAATTTATTGATCTTTTATGCCTTCTGGGTAATTCCTTTTTGTAATTTAGAGATTTTTAGTATTTCTCTCATGATTCCTTTTTTGATTTCATGGATTCATCATTTTATATTAAATTTCTGAACTTTGGGGAATTTACACTTATACAGATTTGGAGGTTTGGCTCCAACTCTTTTTTCCAGGGGGATATATACTTGTTGTAACCTTTTAATTATGTAAACATGTATGTTACTCTTCAATTTCAGAAGACATCATGATATGTCATTTCAATGAGTGTTAGCTGCATGTCTCCTTTATTTTTCTTATGTTTCTGATAATTATGAAAAAGAAAAAAATCTGTTGCATGAAAACCATATGTTACAGGATGAAATTGCCACACTAAGACTGGAGATAGATGCAATTAAAAATCAGAACCAGGAAATGGAAAAAAAATATTTTGAGGACATTGCAGTTGTCAAAGAAGATAATGACCTTCTTCAAAAGACAATACAACTAAATGAGGAAGAATTTACAAAAACAGTATCCCAATATAATGGGCAGCTTAATGTTCTGACAGCGGAGAATACAATACTGAAGTCTAAACTGGAGACTGAACAACAAAACAAAGAGAGACTGGAAACAGAAATTGAATCATACCGGTCGAGACTGGCTGCTGCTGTACAGGACCATGAGCAAAGTGAGGCATCAAAAAGAGACCTGCAACATGATTTCCAGAGAACAAGAGATGAATGGTTTCGTTTACGGGACAAAATGAATTGTGACATGTCTGACCTGGAAGACAGAAACGAGATTCTTTCTCAACAACTTTCTAAAGCTGAAAGTAAATTCAATAGCCTAGAGATCGAGCTTCATCACACAAGAGATGCTCTCAGAGAAAGGACTTTGGTTTTAGAGGGTGTACAGAGAGATCTAAGCCAAACACAGTGTCAAAAGAAGGAAATCGAACATATGTATCAAAAGGAACAGGGTAAAGTGAGTAAATACATTGGAAAACAGGGCTCCTTAGAGGAGAGGCTATCTCAACTACAGAGCGAAAATGTGTTGCTGCGACAGCAGCTGGATGATGCTCACAATAAAGCTGACAGTAAAGAAAAGACAGTAATTAACATTCAGGATCAGTTTCAGGATATCATAAAAATATTTCAAGCCGAAAGTAAAAAACAAGCTCTTATGCTGAATGAAAGAAATAAGGAGTTAATCAGTGAGTGCAATCATTTAAAAGAAAGGATGAATCAGTGTGAAAATGATAAAGCAGAAAGAGACGTAAGTATCCAAAAATGATAAGCATTTTTCAAATTTCTTTTAAAATTCAAGTATTGTATTTGATGATGGCTAAATGTTCAGTCTATAGTTGAACATTAAAAATATCGAGATTATAACTGTGTTTCCTCTATCAGCCTGAAAGCAGACCTTGTATATCCTGCAAAGGAAAATTAGAACCAAGAGGTGTTTTGAGTAAATACATTGTATTGCCTATGAAATGTTAAGAAGGTAAATCATAGGTTGTTAATAGATATAGATTGATATTAATCATTTAGTCTTATACTGATACAATGTTAATTTTAATCTGTCACTACATTTTAGTAGCATTATGAAGCAGGAAATGTTCATACCTAAAATGAGTATTTTGAAGTTAAATTTCAATTAAGCGAATTATCTTGACAGCTGATTTCAGATTTCCCAAATGAACTGAAGTGTAGACTCTGTATCTCATAGAACTTTTCCTTCAGTGGTTTCTGATACATTTTATTTGGTATAATGTTATTTTTATTCATGTCAATTTGAATTAAACTTGGAAACATTTCAGTCTTGAGTAATGTAATCTTATAACCTCTCAACTCTTTAACGACATCTACTTTTCATTAAATCATAATTTCAGACAAATGTGATTAGTTTTAGCAACTGTACTTGATTTCATCTTTCTACTACCTTTTACATTTTCTTTGAATATTTTTACATATAATTTGTTCATATTTCTCATTTCAAGACCCAATTACTATCATTTGGAGATAAGTTTGTTTAGTACAGAGAAAATTGTTGTTCTCTGTGATTTATTAATTTAGCATTGGCTCTCCAATTCAGACTAGTGAGGGGTGGCAGGATTTATATGTAGCAGGAAGAGAGGTCAAGGCCAGATTACTCAGTAAATAGGAATGTGTCCATATGAAGAAAATAAGGTGAAATGATGTATATGGTGATGTTTTTTTCAGTTATATATTATGTTATAATATATGACTCTAAAAAAGCACATACAAGGTGGGGCAAAAGTTAGGTTTACAGTTGTTTATAGGAAAATGATACAATAATTAATAAAAATACAAGAATAAACTCTTTTTTTTTTGTACTCACAACTATAAACCTTTTGCCCCATCGTATGTGAATTTATATATTATTAACATAATTAACCAGTAGTGTGATTTATAAAATCAGTAACAGAAATATCTTACTAGGCAATGGTGAGACAACTTCAACAAGAACTGGCTGACACCCTAAAAAAACAATCAATGTCAGAGGCCTCACTGGAAGTTACATCACGTTATCGTATGGATTTAGAGGAAGAGTCACAGGATTTAAAGAAGAAATTAGATCACGTCAGAAGTCAAGTATGTATGAACTTGAACTTGTCATCAGTTAATCTATAGCTTATTAAATAATATATTTTAGATACTAATTTGTATGGGCACCTTTCTAGTTTTGTTATAATTAATTTATTATAAATACATTATCTTTGTAACATACTTATTTCTTTTTTTAAGGTATATTTTACTCATTATACTATTGCAGTTGTCCCAATTTTCTCCCCTTTGCCCACCTCCCCCTGGTACCTCCCTTTCCTCCAACAACCCCCCCTCCCCAAGTTTATGTCCATGGGTCATGCATATAAGTTCTTTGGCTTCTCTGTTTCTTATACTAAACATCCCCCTGTCTGTTTTATACCTACCAATTATGCTTCTTAATCCCAGCACGTTTCCCAAATTCTTCCCCCTTCCCCCTGATGACCCTCCATGTGATCTCCATATTTATAATTCTGTTCCTGTTCTAGTTGTTTGCTCAGTTTATTTTTGTTTTTGGTTTTGGTTTTTAGATTCACTTGTTGATAGTTGTGAGTTTGTCATCATTTTATGTTCATAGTTTTGATCTTCTTTTTCTTAAATAAGTCCCTTTAATATTTCATATAATAAGGGCTTGATGATGATGAACTCCTTTAGTTTTATCTTGTCTGGGAAGCACTTTATCTGCCCTTCCATTCTAATGACAGCTTTGCTGGGTACAGCAATCTTGGTTGTAAGTTTGCTTTTCATCACTTTGAATACTTCTTACCACTCCCTTGCCTGCAAAGCTTCTATTGAGAATTTAGCTGACAGTCTTATGGGAACTTCTTTGTAGGTAACTCTCTGCTTTACTTGTGCTGATTTTAAGATTTTATCTTTAACTTTTGGCATTTTAATTATGATATGTTTTGGTGTGGTCCTCTTTGTGTTCATCTTGTTTGTGACTCTGTGCTTCCTGGACTTGTATGTCTATGTCCTTCAGCAAAATAGGGGAATTTTCTTTCATTATTTTTTCAAACAAGTTTCCAATTTATCACTCTTTCTCTTCTCATTCTGGTATCCCTGTGATTTCGGTATTGGCACTTTTGGAGATGTCCCAGAGTCTTCTTATTCTCTCCTTGTTTTTTAAAAATTCCTGTTTCTTCATTCTGTTCTGATTGGTTGTTTATTTCTTCCTTATATTCCAAATCATTGATGTGAAACCCACCTTCCTTCCCTTCACTGTTGGTTCCATGTGGATTTTTCTTTCTTTCTCTTATTGTAGGCTTGATTTCTTCCTTTATGCTTTTGACAAATTCAGTGAGTTCTCTGAGTGTCCTGATCACCACTGTGTTAAACTCTGCATCTGATAGGTTGGCTATCTCCATTGGGTTTTGTTCTGTTCTTTCATTTGGGCCACATTTCTTTGTCTCCTCAATTTGGCAGTCTCCTTGTCTTTGTTTCTGTCAAGGTAGAACTACTTTGACTACCTGTCTTAGTGCACCTGTTAAATTGTATGGGGTGGAGCCTTAGATATTCACCACAGTGGGGCAACCCACTTCCCTGCTTTGTGGCTCTGTATGAGGAGGAGGGGACAATGCCACTGTCTGGCTGCTGGAGGCTTTGCTCAGCAGTCACGCCATTCCCACTCACCTTACTCCCTTCCTGTATGCTGCTAGCATCCCTCCAGCTGCTGCCCTGTGGTGGTGATTCCCAGAAGGGGTGGGTTCCCTTGTGTTCTAGGACTATGCGAGTTCTTTAAACAGATTCTCCTGAGAGACTGGCGGTTTCTCCCACCACCCCAACCCCCACCGATTTTTACAAATGGAAGTTATAAGGCTTTATTTTTTCAGCACTGGAACCCTGGGCTGCACTGTCTGGCCTGGGACTGGGATCACTCATTCCCAAGGTATCCCTCCTGATTTTTATCCACCACCTGTGAACGTGGGACTGCCCATTCTGCCAGCTGCCACCGCTACTGCCTCGCCACCACCATACCGCATCCTCTCTGGCTCAGCTTTCTGTCTCTGCTCTTCCTACCCATCTGGATGAATGTGGCTTCTTTAAATTCTTGGTTGTCAGACTTCTATGTAGTTCAATTTTCTGGCAGTTCTGGGTGTTTATAGTTTTGCAGTTTGTTATGATCCTTCTTATGGATGTGCAAGGAGGCAAAGGATGTCTACCTATGCCTCCATCTTGACTGGGAGTCTGCACTTATTTCTAAAACCTTGGCTTTTATTCTGCCATTTACATTTATGTTTTTTCTTATGATATTTACCCTTAGGAAAGTTAAGAATTATGCATTATTCTTCATAGACATCAAGAGACTTTTTTTCTATTAAACAATGTTTTTAGTGATGTCTCCATTATCATGAGGCAGATAAAATCTGAGAATAATGTTTAATGGAACGTTCCAGAAAGTTGTTTTATTTCTATCTTCACTTTTGTGAATGGTTACAGAATCTGGATTTATTTCATAGATTTCATAATGACTTGTATGGAGGCACCATTATACAAAACAGTTGAAGTAGGCATTTCCTTCATTTTCTCTCATGTAGAGACATTATAAAAGCATGGAAATAATTCAGATCATTGTGGTATGCACATGTACAACAGAAAATTAAGAAAATGAAATTTAGATCCACCATTGGCTTTTTAAAAATATATTTTATTGATTATGCCACTACAGTTGTCCTATTCCCCCCTTCATTCTCCTCCACCCTGCACATCCCCTCCCCTACCATTCCCCCCTTTAGTTTATGTCCACGTGTCTCAAGTTCTTTAGATTCTATATCTCCCCTACTATTCTTGCCCTCCCCCCTATCTATTTTCTACTTACCGTCTCTGCTACTTATTCTCTGTACCTTCTCCCCCCTTCTCCTTCTCCCACTCCCCTGTTGCTAACCCTGCATGTGATCTTCATTTCTGTGGTTCTGCTCCTGATCTAGCTGTCCTCTTAGTTTGCTTTTGTTTCAGGTGTGGCTGTTAATAACTGTGATTTTGCTATCCTTTCACTGTTTATCTTTTTTATCTTCTTTTTCTTAGGTAAGTCCCTTTAACATTTCATATAAGCACTTTATCTGTCCTTCTATTCTAAATGAAAGCTTTGCTGGATAGATCAATCTTGGATGTAGGTCTTTGCCTTTCATGACTTGGAATACTTCTTGCCAGCCCCTCCTTGCCTGTAAGGTCTCTTTTGAGAAGTCAGCTGACAATCTGATAGGAAGTCCTTTGTAGGTGACTGTCCCCTTATCTCTTGCTGCTTCTAGGCTTCTCTCCTTCATTTGAATCTTGGCTAATGTAATGATGATGTGCCTTGGCGTGTTCCTTCTTGGGTCCAACTTCTTTGGGATTCTCTGAGCTTCCTGGATTTCCTGGAAGTCTATTTTCTCTGCCAGAATGGGGAAGTTCTCTTTTATTATTTGTTCAAATAAGGTTTCCACTCGTGACTCTTCCCCTTCTGGTACCCCTATAATTCGAATGTTGGAACGTTTAAAGATATCCTGAAGGTTCCTAAGCCTCTCCTCACTTTTTTGAATTTTTGTTTCTTCATCCTTTTCTGTTTGGTCATTTTTTTCTTCCTTCTGGTCCACTCTCTTGATTTGAGTTCCAGTTTCCTTTCCATCACTATTGGTTTCCTGTGCATTTCTCTTCATTTCACTTAGTTTAGCCTTCATTTGTACCTCTAATTTGTGACTATAATCAACCAGTTCTGTGAGCATCCTCATCACCAGTGTTTTGAAGTGCGTATCTGAAAGTTTGGCTATTTCTTCGTCTCTTAGAGTTATGGGCTCTGGGGCTCTGAGTTCTTTATGAGCCACAATGTTTCGGTCTGTTCACACCTGTTACTTATGAGGGGCAGAGTCTTAGGTGTTCACCAGGGTGGGTCAACCAATTCGCTGGTTTGTGACGCTGTATGTGGGGGCAGGGTCAGAGAGGGACAGTAGCGGCCCCCTCTGCTGCTTCCCGCTGATGAGCACTGCGAAGTCTGTCTCACTGCTCATGCCTTCGCCTGGTTTATCAGTCTGGCTGAACGGTTCGTTGTCAGACTTCTGTATAGTTCAATTTTCAGTGTTTTGCTGTGTTTTGGTTGCTAAAACTTTGTTGTCTTTAAACTTGATTGTGCGAGGAGGGACAGTGTATCCACCTACGCCTCCATCTTGGCACCATTGGCTTTTTTTAATTGCATTGTTATAATTCACATATCATATCACTTGTCCATTTTAATTGGTCATTCAATACATTTTGACATACTTAGTTATGCATCTAACTGTCACCTCACTCAACGATAGAACATTTTCCTCCCTCCAGAAACAAACTCCACGTGTCCTAGCTGTCACTCCCGGCTTCACATCTCCCCTGCCACCAGGCACAGCCAGTGTACTTTCTGCCTCTGTAGATTTGCCTGGTCTGGATGGTTCACATACATAGAATCACACGAGGAGCCGTGTTTCTGACTGGCTTCTTCCGCTTACTGTCCCATTTTCAAGGTTCAGCCATGTTATAGCACATCGATGTTTTATTTCTTTGTGTTGTGGAACAATACTTCATTGTGTGGCTAAGACCATTATCCATTCATCAGACAATGGAACTTTGTGCTGTTTTCACTTCCTGGCTGTTGGTAACTCTACTGTGAACATGAGTGCACAGGTGACTGTGTGAACCTGTTTTTATCTCCCTGCCATTGGATTTAATCGGGCTGATTTCAGCATCTCTCAGCCTTTACTCACGCTGTCCATTCCATCTTTTCAGTTTCTATTCCTCTTGCCTAATCCGACATCTCTTTGGACCTGGTTCCTACCTCCCACCTCCATGAAGTGTTCTCTGACTGTTCTAACTCTCGCTGACCTCACTCTTTCCAGCACTTGTCATCTTGTCTGTGCAGAAGAGTGTAGCCCTGAATTTTACATTGCTTTAATTTTTTTCATGAGACATAGTCTTGTGTTTCTAAGTATAAATTTGTCTATGGGATATATTATTGGATATGATGGCCTTATCTTTGTATATGAGTAAATTGAAACTATTTGAGCTTAACTATTGTTAGCATAAAATTACTTTATACTACACCAATACTGTATTCTTAGAGACATTGATATAATTAAACCTTTTTCTTGATGTATTTTAAGCAATTAAATATAAATATAATAGAGAATTATTTAATCAGAAGCTCATTATTTTTACCCTCATGTAAGGGGAAAAAGTAGAAATCAGCCTTCCTTCACTGTGCAGCCAGACCTAGGATTTAGAGATTTATAGCACTTTACCAACTGTAAATCTCTGGGAAGGGCTTTTCTGATACGCCATTGCACACCACTTTAATCTGCTCAGCAGAGTACTTGCTAACGCAGCCGGACATAAACAGTGGCTGGGGGTGAGTGGGTCTGGGAACTGTGATGTAGCACAGAGCCCGTTATCTCCGTGTCAGGGGCTTTACCCTGCCTGTCAGGTCCTGTGCTTGATGCACTGAATCCCAGAGGTGCTACTTGCATTGCTCCTGATTATGGCCTGCTGAGTAGTACAGAGAGGAAGTAAGTTATAAATTGTTATGAACAGAAAGGTATTATTGATGAGTGGCCTTGGTGAAAGCTTTCTGAAGCGCTGGGGGGACAGCCTGAGCCTCACGTTCCTCATTAGCTGCCATTGTCAGTGGTATAAAGAATGATTTCAATGTAACTTGTACAAGAGACCAGTTGCATTGCCATCTGCCTGAAGTATAAAATTTTATTAGAACTTCAAATACAGCGACAATAATAGTGTAGACCCTTAGAGCTTATTATGGGCCATGTACTCTTCTAACTACTTTACATGTATTCCCTAATTTAATCTTCCCGACATCCCAGTGAGGTAGGTAGCATTACTATCTCCATTATACAGATGAAGAAACTGAGACACCGAAAGTTTAAGTGATTTGCTCAAGGTGACAGAGCTAATAACTGGAGGCTGTGGGAATCAAACCCAGGCGTTCTGGCTCCCATGTAGATACTGCCTCTCAGGCTATTCAGTGAAGCATCTCGCTGTCACCAAAAGCAGCATGTTGTTAACTTTGATAATCACTGGAGTAGCCATGCTCATTCACATTTGTGAATGTTAAACTTGATGTGGTGCTTGGAATACAAAAAATGAAGGTTTATCTTAATTTTCTATTATTCCCGTTTGACCAGATTATAAATGTGTATATTTATCTGATAAAACATAAGTTGAGAACATGAGTAATGTTTTAGTGTGAGTACTAGAGAAGTGGTCCGTGATCTTCTCTGTGAAGGACCAGGTCATAACTATTTCAGGCTCCTGAGGCCAGGAGGTTCCTGTCGTCACAGCTCAGCTCTGCTGTTTCAGTGCCAGGTCTCCATAAACAAAACGCAGATGAAAGAGTGTGCTTGTTGTCCAGTAAAATTTAAGGTACAGAAGCAGTTAGATTTGTGGTAGATTATCAATACTTACAAGTATTTTTTTTCTTTATTTTAGTTACAAGAAGCACAGGATCGATGCGCAGCGGCTGAAAGATGTGCCGAGGAGACACAAGATCACATGCAAAAGTATAAAGCAGCTCAGAAAGTCACATGAGTGTTTACAAAGCACATGAGGAGTGTAGTGTGAGAATTAGATCAGTTATGATGAGAAATACATCAGTGCCAAGCTGAATAAACATTTCAGCTTTGAAATATTTTTAAATGCATAATTTGTATACATTACCTCTAAATTTCGCGGATTATCCACAAAACACAACTAGAAAAATAGCACAATTTCCAATTCATCTATTTTTCAAATTTTAAGATTTCACGTAATTGTACCTTCAGATATTCAGAAATTATCTGATACCTTTTAAGTTGATGTGTAAAAATAATCATTTTAAAATGTACATTTTAGGCATGAAATGGAAAACGCCAACTTAAAAGTTACAATCAAAGAGCAATCACTGAAAATTGAACACCTTCAGACAGTCCTGGTAGGTACAAATTTGGTAAGTCAATCTCTTAATTTCCATCGTACCGAAAAGGAACTTTTATTTCTCTAGTACTAGTGTATAAGATATTTTGGGCAATATGAAAAGTTATAATGAAAAGTATTTATTGTATTCATATGATACTTGTTAGTAGCAATATAATTCCTGGTAAAGGAAGTCGAATTCATAAAATTAATTATTATTGTAGTAGGATTTTAATTGAAAAGATTGTGGTAGTCTAGAGGCAATATTTGACTTACGCCACATTTTGTTTATGCATTCATTTGTTTAACATTTAGGATTTTCCACCTTTTGGCTACTGTTGATAATGCTACTTCAGACATTGGAATACAAATATTTGTTGGATTCCAGAAATTTGAGTAATGATTTAATGTAGAATTCTGAATTTCTTTTGTAATCTAAATCCTTCAGTGAGATTTTGAGAATGAATTACTTTTAATGTTGTAATATGTTCTCTTCATCAAGAATGAGTACTAAGTCCTCATGTAAGTGTTTTTGCAAAGGAGTGCATTTTTTTCCCTTTGCTGGATTTAAAAAAGAAAAGAGATGCCAGTGAAAAAGTTGAAATGGCTGCTCAATCAGGGCCTCACACAGCAACATAGTGCTCCTAGCATCGCAAGCTTAAAGACTCTTCACTTGTGTTATTCAGCCTTTCAAAGACTGACAATACCATCTCAGAAAAGATGGCTGTGTAACCCAGGACTCCAGTTAACTGATGAATGGTGAAAACTACACAGCTATTTACTTAGTAGAAGAGGATTCTTCTGCCATTCATACTCTCCTCTGTAGGAGAGGCTACCTATAATTTAAGATCAGAAGACTGCTTTGTGAACCCGAAGTTGGAGCAGTGAAGTTGATTCACCTACCAGCTAGTTTCTTTCCATCACAGTAGCTCAATCCACGCAGTTTCAGTAAACAGACGTACCTGTCAGGGGAACTAGAACATTGTGTTGACTGGTTCTTCTTGTGGGTGAAGAGCCATTGAAAATTATTTTCTAGACTTTATATGAATAAATCATATTGTATGGGCATATACTTTTCATACAAGTGAAATGATAGTATGTTGACAGTGAGTCTTCTGTGACTGAGAGTCCAGGAAGTGTCACCTTCAGTTTCATACAGAAATCTATAAGGTCTCAAAAACTGAAAACTGGATAGGAATTCCCAAAGTTGATGAGCTTATGCAAAAATAATGGGGGATTTTTTTGTAGATGTCTGTAGAAATGAATTAGATTTATGACACAGAATCATTAGCTACAATAAGATCTACTCGGGGAATCAAAAATGTAATGAGACAGCTTTTCACCAATTTAATCAATAGCCCTGACTTCTCTAGAAGGTTCTCACGTCATGACTCCCCAGGCCAAGACTCCCTGGGCTGAGATACTTGATCAACGCAATGCTGAGGTGAAGAATCTGAATTGGCAAGAAGAAGATAGCTGTGGCTTTGTCAAGCTTTCAAACGATGTAGTTGAGTGTGCATGTGAAAACAACTTCAGAAGGGTTCCATAGGTCAGTCTCTATGGAATAGGAAATGATTTTTTAATAAAGGCAAATAATTAATAATCTGGTGCTTGTGAAATGTTTTGCATTATAAGAGAAAAACAACACAGAGTATTCTAGTCAACATCCTGAGGGGGAAGGTGCTTCTAAGATCAGAAAGCACCAGCACACTCAACGTAACACCAATGAGAATCAACATAAAATGTACAGGATTAGCTATCCACAAAGGTAATCCCTACCAAGTCCTGGTTTCTGAGTGTGTGGTTGAGGCTATTGTTTACGAGGAACTAGAAGGGAGAAAGGACGGGACAGATGACCTCAGGAAAGGGGTCAAGGCTGGAAATGTTGGTAAGGGAGTCTGGTTGGAAGTGTTGAGATTTAAGATGCTCTGAGTTTAAAAAAAAGAAGAAGAACAGAAAGAGTCCAGGACTGGACCATGAGGGTCACTGTCTAGAAATGAATTGGGGTTAGAGGAGCAGAGGGAGGGTCACCATTATCAGCTGCCATTGAGAAGTAGAGCAGGAGAAGGACTGAAGAAGAAAATGACCCTCAGAAACGTGTGAAGTGTGGTTATAGGATGGGAAGTCAGATTCTTGTGTAAAAGAAGAGAGGAAGGGTGGGAATACCAGTGTGGCTGAGACCTTGCATTAAAGGACGTTAAAGTTGAGTGGAAGAGATGGAAAAAACTGCAAGAATCAAGTAAAAGTGATGTTTTTATAAAATGTGGAGAGACAAACTTGACTTAAGGAGAAAAGGAAACACTTTGTTCTTCAAATAAAGAGAAGCAGAGAGCGGGAGTCTCCTCCCACCCTGACACCAGGCTGCCTCCCAAGGTGATGCGGCCAGCGTGGGGATTTCCGGAGATTGTGTCAGTCGGATGTGCTTTAACAGCATCTGGCATATCTCAAAATATTGATGGAAATATTTCTTGGGCATCTTTAGAAATTAAATAGTCGGCGGAGCCGCTCTCTTTAAAAATGCTTAACACTTTGTATTTCACATGTAAAAACCTCCATTTAACAAATTCTGGCAATTTGAGTTCCAGAGAGAAAATGATGAAAATGTTAAGTCAGTTTAAGCTGCAGAAAGGAGTCGTTAGTTTTGAAATCTGTTCATACTGGCATCATGTTGAAAAAGTATATTTTATAAACCTGTCTATATGTATTATTCATGAACTCATGATAAATAATATTTTTAAGAAAGATGAATTAGTCTCTAGATTTTTTAAAATAATTTTCTTTAAAATGTTTTTTGAAGTCTCAGGATGAAAGGGAACAATTAAAGGAATATATTAAGTTAAAACAGTCTCTGGAATATAACTTGGATCAAGAAATGAAGAAAAATCGTGAATTAGAAAAAGAGATAACCGGGTAAGACTTTAATACTTCAGATCATTTCTATATTAATTAAGATTTAACCGTCATTTTACCCTAATAAACCGAAGTACAAATCTATTCTCTATCTGTAATTTTCATAATTAAACGTTCCTATTTAAAAATTTACTTCACAGTCTCACAGCACAATCTGAAATTTTTTTGAATGCCAAAAGGTTCTGCTTACTCTTCAATGATTCCTGAAACAGTAACGAGAACCCTTTTGGCACATCCTGGCAGCTGCGCTTTTCACGTCTGCCTTGAATTTTTATCTCTGTAAGATATCTTTGCTGTCTTAGGTCATCTTTCCTCTTGTAGAGGTATGCTTTCCTTCAGCATTCAAGTAGTGTAATGCCTGGAAACCCACCTGTGCCATTGTTTAACAGCCTCAAAAGTGATCTCGATTTGGCTTGTTTTCTTTTTACTTATAAAATATATCACACATACAAAAATGTACGTATGACTTAAAGAAGCAGAGTAATCCTGTTTTTACCACTCATAAAAAAATAATGGCGTCCGTTTCAGTGTCTGGGAAGCCCCCACAGGCCCCCTCTCTGTTCGTTCACTGGGTGTTCCCGTTTGTTCTCTGTTTCTCATCTCAGTGTTTTTCCTCTCCTTTAAGTGCCTTTCTCTGCATTATTTTGTATCCCTTTCACTCTGTTAACATTGTGCTAGCAAATGTCTCCTCTTGAAACAGTCTCGAGGAGACTGTTACACACTATCTCTGATTCCTTTCTTCTGCAACCCTGCCCCTTTCCGAATTTCCCTTCAGCTAAAGCTTCAAAGATTTTCCTTTCCTGCTTCTCTTTCTGTTTAGAATGATCGCCTTCATGTTTTCTGCTGGTACTTTTCTTCTTACAGACTGTCATCAGTAGGTAACAGAAGATATTTTTGTGTCTGTCAAAACACTGGCATATAATTATGCTTTTCTTCCCCACTTTGGATTCTGATCTCTGGTTTCTAGTTGATATTTAATAATAGGTTAATGTTTTATATTAACATATTAAAATGAATATTAATAACATAAGAACTCTATGTGGTTACAATATGAACACTATATCATATGTAATGAATTTTTTCATTTTATTTACATAAGATAACAATTTAGACAATATGCTTTCAAAATATTAAATTGGAACAAATGAAAAGACTAATTTATAGATTTGTTTATCTTATAAGATAGGACATAATATCTGCTAAAGTAATTATTAAGTATTTACTCTTAAAGAATTTGACTTATTTTGTACATTTCTGCAGATTTAAGAAACTCTTAAAAAGTACAAAAAGGAAGCTCAATGAATATGAAAATGGAGAGCTTAGTTTCCCTGGAGATTTAAAAGCAAATCAAATTGAAGTGGATATTCAGATTAATATGTTAAAACATAAGGTAACTTTTAATCAGTTTGGGGACCCCAAAATCACCTAATTTGAGGAATTATATATCATTCAATGCTTTGAAGAGTGAAATACATGTTTTTCCACTAGTGTTACAGACTTGATGTCAGTGAAAGAGCTTCTTTGTCGTTTTCCTATAAGAAGGGATCACTGCTAACTCTCCTGCGTCTGGAGCCCCAGCAAGAACCTTACCATGACAGGAGCCCAAGCACCAGTATGAAATCCAAAAACTGTTTTGGTTAACAGCTTTATTGAAATATAATGAATATACTCCACCGTTCACTCACTGACAGGGTGGAATTTAGCAGCTTTTTGTATATTCAGAGTTACACAGTCATCATCATAATCAATTTGAGAACATCTTCATCCCCCAAAAGAGTTAACCCCGTGCCCTTCAGCAAACCCCCTGTGCCAGTCTCCACGTCCCCACTCTTTCTAGCCTTCGGGAGCCACTGCTGTGCTCTCTGTCTCCACGGGTTTGTCTCTTCTGGACCTTTCACGTCAGCAGAATCACACAATATGCAGTCCTTCATGACTCCTTTTTTAATTTAGCATAATGTTTTTAAGGTATCATCAGTATTTCATTTCTGTTTACTGCTGAATAACATTTCATTGTACGGAGTAACCACATTGTTTTATCTATTCATCGTTTGGTGGACCTTTGGATTGTTTTCACTCCTTGACATTGTTAATAATGCTGCTGTGAACACTCATGTCCAAGTTCTTATGTGAACCGATGTTTCCATTCTCTTGGGAATATACTTATAAATAGAATAGCTGGATCGTATCTTTAACCTGTTGAGGTACAGCCAGACTGTTGGCCAAAGTGGCTGCACCATTTTCATTTTTATTTGCAGAGTAAGGTTTCCCATTTGTCCACATTCTTGCCAACACTTGTCATTACCTGCCTTTTGATGACAGCCGTCCTAGAGAGTGGGAAATGGCATCTTAGTGTGGTTTTGATTTGCAATTTTCTAGTGACTAATGGTGTTGGCCATCTTTTCACATGCTTATTATCCATTTGTATATCTTATTTGAAGATGCGTCCATTCAATTATTTTACCCATTTGGATGGTATTTTATTATTGAATTGTAAGAGTTTTTATATATCCTAGATACAAATCCCTTATTAGATACAAGATTTTTAAATATATCTTCCACTCAGTAGATTACCTTATCACTTTCTCAATAGTATCCTTTAAAGCATAGAAGTTTTTGATTATGATAAAGTGCAGTTAATCTACAATATTTTTGTCTTTTGGTTTCACATCTAAGAAAAATATCCAAATCCAGTCATGAAGATATACACTTGTATTTTCTTCTAAGAGTTTTATAGTTTCAGGTTTTACATTTTAGGAAATTTTTATGTATGGAATAAAGTGGCAGTCTAATTTTATTCTTTTGCACACGAATATCCTGTTGTCCCACTACCGTATGTTAAAAAGACCGTTCATGTCTGATTTAGTTGTTTGACACCCTTCCTGAAAAGCACTTAGCCAGAAATGTGAGGGTTACTTTTTGTATTCTCCCATCTAATTCATTGATCTGTATGTCTGTCCTTAATCCCGTACTGAACCAAATTTTATGAGAACTCTTTCCTGGTCATCTTGCATATTACCAGTTTTATGTAATATTAAAAAGTCAGTGTAGTGGAATGTCCTTAACTCTACTTTTGTGGAGATCTTTTGCCTCTTGATGCTAGTTCTGATGTGATGGGAAAGTAAGCTTACAGAGACAACATTTATTTCTCTTTTTCTCCATTTAAACCTTCAGTCTCTAACCCAGTGCCTCTAATTCGCTCCCATCCATTAAATCCTGGTAACAGGGTCTGCTGACTTAGCCATTTCCTTCATTGTGTTTAACTCATAGTTCGTAGACTCACTGACAGGTTTCACTGACCCTCTTCAATAAATGGTGTTGGAAAAATCGGACAGATACATGCAAAAAATCAAAATAAAACTAGACCACCAAATACACCATAGATAAGAATAAACTCAAAATGGATTAAAGATTAAATGTAAGCCATGAAACCATAAAAATCCTAGAAAAAACATAGGCAGTAATATTTCAGACATTTCTCTTAGCAGTATTTTTGCTGACATATCTCCTGGGCAAGGAAAACAAAGGAAAAAATTAACAAATGGGATTACATCAAAATAAAAAGCTTTTGCACAGCAAAAGAAGTCAACAACATGAAAAGAAAACCCACTGAATGGAAGAACATATTTACCAGTGATTCATCTGATACAGGGTTAATATCCAAAACATTCAAAGAACTAATACAACTCAACACAAAAGAGGCAAGTAATTCAATTAAAAAGTGGGCAGAGGACCTGAATAGACACTTTTCCAACAAGGACATCAGATGGCTAACAGACATATGAAAAAGTGCTCAACATCACTAATCATCAGAACGATGCAAATTAAACCGCAATGAGATACCCCCTCACACCAGTCAGAATGCCTACCATCAATGGATCAACAAACAACAAGTGCTGTTGAGGATGTGGAGAAAAGAGAACCCTAGTGCACGGTTGGTGGGAATGCAGACTGGTGCAGCCACTGTGGAAAGCAGTATGGAGATATCTCAAAAATTAAAAATGGAACCGCCTTTGACCCAGCAATCCTATTCCTGGGAATATATCTGAAGAAACTCAAAACACTAATGTGAAAGAATGTATACACTCTTACATTTTTAGCAGCAATATTTACAATAGCCAAGAGCTAGAAACAGTCCAAGTGTCCATCAGTAGATGAGTGGATAAAAAACCTGTAGTACGTGTACATGATGGAATAGTACTTGACCATTAAAAGGAAGGAAATCTTACCTTTTGCAACAGCATGGATAGACCTGGAGATCTTTATGCTAAGTGAAATGAGCCAGTTGGTGAAAGACAAATGCCATGTGACCTCACTTCCCTGTGTAATCTAATGAACAAAACAAAGTGACAAAATGGAAACAGAGGCACAGATACAGAGGACAGACAGGTGTCAGAGGGAGTGGGGTTGGGGGGCTGGGTGAAAGGTGAAGGGGTTAAGAAAAAATTATAAACGTGTGTAAACACAAGGACACTGCTAACTGTGGTGACAGGCAGCGGGAGAGGGGATGGCAGGGAGGTGCAGGTGGGTGAAGGAAGGGAAATGGGGCTGAAGAGAGACTTTGGGGCGATGGGCACACAGTGTGTGTGCAGATGACGTTTTATTGAATCGTACACTTGAAACCTGTATGGCTTATGAACCGATGTCATCCCAATATTCAGTTTTTAGAAAAGCTTGAAAACAGGTGAAAGCATCACCATCGTGGGGTTTTTTTGCAGGTTTTGCTCTGCTCAGTGGTGCTGCTCTCAAGGATAATAAGTTAGTCACCAGCCCCCACCCTTGCCTGCAAAAAAAAATAAATCTGGACTGTCTCCTCTTGAAATTTCAGTTTTAAAGTCAATTTCTGTGCTATGGAGAAACATTGTGGTGTAACCTAAAGATGAGACGGTTTTACCTTTTGTACAAGCAAGCTTGAAGTAAGGTAGATGAGAAATTGTATCTAATACTGCCAAAGGACGCTGTATTTGTTTTACCAGTGAGATTTAAAATGATGTCATAATGTTCTCTGTCCCCTCACTGGGGAGGGAAGGAAAACTGAGCCCCAACCATGGACGGCTTCTCCACGGCCCTTGGCTGCTCCCTCTGAGCTCGCTGTTCCGTCCTTTTCATCGGAAATGGCTGTGCTTGCAGCTCCGTTCTCCGCCTGCAATCCACAGGCCTCTTTTTATTGTGTCCTGTCTGGCCCTCCTTTAGAACAAGCCAGCCGGCAGGGGTTCCGCTTCTACAGCTCCCTTAGAAGCTTTGAGTTTCCTATGAATTTCATCGGGATTCATGCCATTAGAAAACCACTCTTACAAGTTGTTTTGGGATAAGATCTGCATCTCGGGCTTCCTGGACCTATTGTAAGACAGTGTTAAGGATCCCATGATCCTTAAAGGAATTTGAGAATCACCTGAAATCTTTCTGAGGTGTTAAGGGTTTTCCAGTCCTGCCTTCATCCTTAGACCATGTTTTCCTGGAAGCACCTGTATTTGATCTTAGCCCAGGAGCGTTTTCTTTATTTTAGCATTACTTGACAGTCAGACATGTGGGAGAAGCTATCAAACAAGAAACAAATATTGGAAACCCATAAATCTTGGTTCCTTTAAATTTAAGTGTCTTTTTTATCGTATCTTCCACATCAATTTTACTTTCAGCTGCTTCATAGCAAGAGTCCCCTTCCACCCAGGTTTCAGGGGACTTTCGTTCACTGGCCCGGCAGCCCTTGCTGTCAGCCTCTTCAGGGGCCACCAAGCCTCCACTAACCATCTCTAGGAGACCCTTCTGGTTTCCATTTTCATGCTGCTCCACATTGTTTCAGGTTCCACCTGCCTCCTGCTTCAAGGCACTCCTACATGTGCAGGGGATTTTGTTTTGTCTTGTTTTTTAGTGGCAGCACTCTTTTAATACCAGCGTCTGTGCAGTTACTTATTGCTGCTTAATGAACCACCTCCAAACCTACTGGCTCAAAACAGCATTTATCTTGTTCACAAATTTGCAGGTAGGGCAGGCTCAGTGAGGCCAGCACATTTCGTTACCACCTGCCATCACCTGGGATGACTTGAACCGGGAACTAGAATCACCTTGTTCATTCACACGTTTCATCGGTTGCAGCAGGCTTTTGGCTGGGACGGCAGCTGGGGCAGTCCCAGCTGGAACACCTGCACGAGGACTGACTGTGTGTGGCCCGGCTGCTGCATTCCTGACAGCACGGCTGGGTTCTCAGGGTGAGCCTTCCCCGAGAGTGAGTCAGACGGAGGCTGTATCGCCCAGACATGGACGTCACCAGCGGTTCCACCATATTCCATTCACCAGGGACCGGTTACTCACTAAGGCCAGCTCCTGTTTCATGGGACGTGCGCCAAGAATTTGTAGACATGTTTTAAAAACTCCACATCACTCACCTGGTCTTACCAAATAAAAGAAAGTAGTATAGGGTTACCCAAAAAGTTTGTTTGTTTTTTCCATAAGATGGCTCTAGTAGAGCTTAGTTGTCTTGAACTTCATTTGAATCAATTTTGTTAGATTGTATTGTGACAGCTGCATGTTTTAAAAAACTGATCAAAATCGGTGAATTGTTGTGTAGCCATTTTAATATTGAAGATGGAAGAAAACAACATTTTCAGAATATTATGCTCTTATTTCAAGAAGGGTGAAAACACAACAAATGCAAAATAAAAGATTTGTGCAGTGTATGGAGAAGGAGCTCTGTCTGATCAAACATCAAAAGTGGTTTGCGAATGTTCATGCTGAAGGTTTCTCTCTGGGCGATGCTCCACAGTCAGTGTTGTATACGATGTGGGACATTCCAACATGCTCAGTATTCCAAATCAATGAAGTTACTGGTGAAAGTGAAAACTACTCATACGTCTTTCATTTTATGTGAAAAAATAAATGGACTTTCCGACCAACCCAGTATTTCTCAAGTCAATATGATGGAATTTCCAGCAAGTTTTTGTTTAGTATGTTCTCTTATTTTGTGGGAAGTAACAAAGCATTACGAGCGAGCACTACTGAATTAAGCCTTTTGTTGTTGTTGTTTTAAAAATATATAGCTCATCTTACTAAACTTTTACAGTGGAAGATATCATTTCTCCTTAACCCTGGAAGTCACTTCTTCTTGGAATGCAATTCACATTAGCATTAAACATCTGTAGTTCATTAAAGGTGTATGGCATTCGAATCTATATAAGATGCATTAATTAGGGTCCTGGCTGGTATAGCTCAGTGGATTGAACTTGGGCCTGGGAACCAGAGGATCACAGTTTGATTCCCAGTCAGGGCACATGCCTGGGTTACAGGCCAGTTCCCAGCATGGGACACACAAGAGGCCACCATACATTGATATTTCTTTCCCTCTCTCCTTCCCTTCTCTTCCCCTCTAAAGGTAAATTAAAAAAATATTTTTTAAAAGATGCATTAATTAGACTATTATTTTTAAAGTCTTATCTTGGGAGGCATTTATTGACTTAGTCCTAAATAACTCAATATGATATCCCTAAAACTCCTTTAAAAGTTATGGAAAGTTAATATTGGAAAAGAGGTAAGAAACTTTCTGCTTAGAGGGGACTTGTAGTCATTTTGTGGCAGAAGACATGAAAACAGTCATAGGAAGAAGTACAAATGAAGTACAGACATTATGTGGCAAAGACTATGACATTAAATGCATTTTTTTGTGACTCCTGATCTTTTAAAGTTTGTTCTTGATTCCGAGTAATTAAAATTTTCACATTATAAGTCTCTGCTATGGTACCGATAACTGCAACTGAATTTATTTCAAAATCGGATACTTGTGTTGAGTTAGACTGTCCTCAGCCAGCACCTTCATAACCAAACTGTATTATTTTATTCATGCAGAATGATGATCTTACAGCAAAACTGGAAGCTGCGTCTTCAAAATGTCGGCATCTGGATGAAAAAAATAAATGTCTTCAACAGGACTTACTATCAATGAAAGCATTACAAAAAAAATGTGAAAAACTAAAGAATGAAAAAAAGAAGTGGAAACAAGAAGGAATAAACCTCAAAACACATATGGAAATGAATATGGTAGAATTCAGTGAATTAGAACAGTATAAACGGAAGATTGAGGAAAGAGCAAGACAGGATATAGAAGAAAAATTAGAAGAAGTCAATCTATTTTTACAGGTTAATGTATTGGTCTTTGATTCATTTCCCTGCAGGTTACATTTTGGAAATATACATTATATATCTTTCCCCTGCTTACTAGCAGTTTATTTTGTAAGTTTAAGGAAGGAAAGTAGAATGTTTTAGTATTTCCATTTTCTATCACTATTATCACTGAATTGATCTTTCAGAATATTCTTACTAGAGGATCATTCTACTTTAAAGACCAGTTGGTATAAAACAAGACTATTAGTAATAAAAATAAATAAATTGAAAATTTTAAATTATAGCATTATTAATTTACATTATTCAATTTTTTTAATTTGATTCTGTTATTTTTTGAACTATCAGAATGCATGAGCACTAATAAAAGACATAAGTTTATTTTTATAATTTAAAATTCAGTTGACATTGCTAATAAATATTTTAAACTTTTTTGTGTTAAAAGTTGCTTTCTAAATCATTAAAGTTGCTATGAATCATTGACTCATAACTAAGGAAAGAAATTGTTCGGATTACACTTATTTTTAAAATCCTTGTTTATTTGCTTTAGACACAAGCAGCATCTCAAGAAAATCTGGAGCAGTTAAGAGAGAATCATAATGCTTCAATAAGAAGTCAGTTGGAACTCAGAATTAAAGATCTAGAATCTGAACTCTCCAAAATAAAAATTTCTCAGAAGTTCTAAAGAAATAAATTTGGAAAAATATAAGCAACTCTACCTGGAAGAAGTAGAAAGTAGAAAGTCATTAACAAATATACTAAACAAGTAAGTCAAAACACAGAATCAGAGAAAACCAATGTACCACATTAATTCATTTCAAAAGAATAATTGTTATGGAACCCGGTTCATGAAATGAGTAGGAACTGGAAGCTGACTAAGTAGTGTCATTTGGGAAGTGATGGCAGCGAATGAACTTGTCTTTCAAGTGTTCATCCAGGGCAGTTTGCATCTCTCCCCTGGTTTTGGTTTTACATGACTTTATTTTTTCCCCATTTTCATATAGTTAACCTGATCTACTGGTCTTGAAGCTAAGTGTTTTTCAAGCTTTATAATTTAGACAGTGGTTTTATTATAAAAGTACTTGTTGCAATTCCGTAAAATAGAAATATTAACAAGTTTAATTATTTTTTGGAAGAAACAACTTAGAACCAAAGGGTTGAGTACTGGGCACATTCTGGCACTTGGTCCATTTACTTTCTTGATTGTGATCTTCGTTATCATCACCAGAGGGCGCCTTGAGACAAACTATCTTCTCTGCATAAAGACATGCTGAGTTACATAGGGAAAGGTTAACATAGGGGTGAAGGGCAGTAAAACTGACAGAATGGCTAAAAATAATCATGTGGTCTGTGGAGGGGGTGTGTGGAAGACGGAAGGGGCAGATCCCACCTCCAGTGCCTTGGTAACAAGGTTATAATTGCCTCTGGTGCTGTTTCAGTTCATTTTGATCACCAGCTGGGCTGTCTTGTTCCCTTAGAGGTTGTTGCTCTAAATTAAGCCTTGTGCCAAGTAGTTAAGCTCTCCAAGGTAATGAGTGTATTGTACAAGGGTGGTGAAAGCAAATGCTTGACAGTGTTTATGAAGGATGTTTTTTAACCTCTGAACTGGTTTACTAAATATGTCCAAGGGCATCCTCAAGAATCTTGTAAGTACCGCCCTTCCAGAAGGCAGCAAGTATTGCTACCTGATAAGCTGAGGGCATCACTGAGAGCCATTCCTCTCCCCTCCCTGCTGTGAATTACTCCATCCTCAGGAACCTCCCCACCCCCAGAAGCACATGGACTTACTTAGAACAATTTAGAACCTCTACTTGTATCTGGAGGCCTGCTCTGACACATTATCAGTGTTTCAATGCTGCTCAGTGGGAAATTCCACTTACTATTGAGGCAGCTTTAAAAAACGCAAGTCACTTAGGGAAAAATGCTCTGTAAAGCATTTGTTTTTCCAATCTTCACAGGACTAATGAGAGGCTAGCAGAGCTCAACACCGAACTTCTCCTGCAGAAACAGCAGAACAGATCTTTACTCAGCTCTCTTCCTCTGAAGCCGGGCCTGGAGATGCCTTGTGTTGGGAATCTTAACAATCCTTCGGGGCTCTATGGAAGCTTCAGTCCAAGAGAAAACTTGGTGGTTCCTACCTCACGGCCACAGACTTCGAGTAGGAGCATGGAGACTTACTTGATGGAGGTGAGTTAGATTCTCTTTTTTCTCATGGGCTTCAGATTTCTGATATAATTTTAGTGTTTAATTTGGTGAAATTCCAAGTTGTTTCATTGGCTAATGCACACTAAGTAAAAGCTTCATATTTGTGCTAATATAGAAAGAAGACACAAAATTTAAAATCTTTTCTAAGTGCCCAGATCTCTCATTTTAAAGAGATGCCTATCATTACCCAACAAATGTAACAAAACAGATGCATTTTAAATTTTTTGACAAGCTACATGTAATCTCAATTTTGGAAATTAAATATTATCGCCTGATAGCCAATGGTGTTCTTGGAGATACTCTGGCTTCCTTTCTAATGGATTTTAGTGGGGTGATGGTTCGTACCAATGTTAAAGTTCTGCTGCGCCCCGATTTCCCGCCCCTAAGCATAAGGGAGTGATTGACATCCAAGCACTTAACCATATGTGGATTTTTGTTATTTAAATGAAACTGAGATAAATCCTTTTTATGAATTAAATAATCTTTTAATGCTAAAAAAATTAATTTCTGTTTTTAAGTGAAAATTTTTGTCATCTTGTTACATGAGAGAACATTCTTCATTGCTATTTTACTAACAGCATTTTAATTTCAATCTTTATACAATGTCTTGCTGAGGAATTGTCCATTTTCTAAATTGTTAAATTGGACAAATATTTGAATTTTTCATACTTTAAATGTATTTTTTTCCTATTTGATTTTTTAAGTGAGGTTCACTTATGTCTGTATATCTTGCCAGGACTTGAATTACTGATGAATAAGATGGCAGGGATAGGGAGTCTTGAAATAGCAACTAGCTTTCATTGTGTATCATTGTTATTAAAATAGCCATTCTTTATCTTATTTATTCAGTTCTTCTCCCCAGAATTTGTTTGTCTGTTTTTATCATTTTCATCTCTTTGGTAAATTACTCCTGTTCATTAATTTTATTTCCGAGCTCACTGACCTGCCTTTAGGGTTTTCTTGTATCCTGTTGCATTTCTTCCCAACTGCTATTTTCATTTCTCCATGATTTACATCACAAGTTTTTGCTAGTTTGAGTTTCTTTCTGGAGAATTGTCCTTTTCTTTCTGTGTTACTCTTGACAAGTCGTCCCTCTGCTGGTGCCTTCGAAGTAGTGAACACTTTTCTTGTCAAGAAAGTTTGCTTTTCACAATTGAGCAAGTTGATAATTAGAGCTCTTTCTCTTGTTTTCCAGTAGATGGTGCTATAGCGCAGTTTTTGTTATTTCCTACAGCTGCTACTTAACCCTGAGAGCAGGGGGAAGTCTAGGTGTGGGAGGCCTAGCCTTGGCTGTTTTGCACGTGGGAGTGGCGGCCTGGGTGACCAGTGTGGTGGGCGGAGGCGTTGTACCCCATCATCTGGGTCTCGGGGCGCCACCACCATGGCAGAGGGATGTGGCCAGTTGAGGGGAGCCAGTCTGTGAGCCCACTGAGGTGCTACCTCGTTCCCTGTGGTCCCTTGCAGCACTGTGCTGTGACCTGGCGGCTGGGCCTTGTCTCTGCTGCTGCTCCTGGTCTGTGGTGGTGGGAGCACGGCTGCACCTGGGGAGGGGTCTGCAGTGGTGCTGGGCTGTGGTTTGGGGGCTACACTCTAACTCCTCCACTGCTGCTGTGTTGCTGGGGCTGCAGGGTCAGCCTTGTCCTTGGAGAACTGTTCTGATTGTGTTGTTTTGCTTTCTTATATTCCAAATCGCTGATTTGATTCTTGGCTTAAGCTACTGTCCAGTGGAATCTCTGCAAATTATTCTTCGTTGCAGTTGGTGTATCCTTCATCTCTGTCTGGTTCTTTTTTATGGTCTCCATGTGCTTTCTTATGCTGTTGTAGTTCTCACTCAGTTCACTGAGCATCCTTATAACCAGTGATTGAGCCCTGCACCTAGTAGGTTGCTCGCCTCATTTGTTTAGTTCTTTTTCTGGAGTTTTGCTCTGTTCTTTTGTTTGGGCCATGTTTCTTTGTCTCCTCATTTTGGCAGCCTCCCTGTGTATGTTTCTGTGTATTAGCAGAGCTGCTGTGTCTCCCAGGCCTGGTAGAGGGGCCTTGTGCAGTAGGTGTTCTGTAGGGTCCAGTGGCACAACCTCCCCACTCACGCAAGCTTGGCAGGCACTCCAGGTGTGCCCCCTGTGTGGGCTGTGTACACCCTCCATTTACAGTTGAGCCTTGATTGTTGTTGGTCCATCAATGGGAGGGATTTACCCCTGGGCCATTTGGCTACAAGGACTGGCTGTGACCATGGACCACTGTGGAGGGTCAGCTGTGCAGGGGCCCACCCCACAGAGCAGGACCTACTTAACTGGGGTCTGGTGCCAGCTGAGTCTGCCCCTCGAATGTGTCACTTGTGGAATGGTTCATGGTGCTTCAGTGTGGGCTGGAGCTTTCCAATGGGTGCACTAGCTCTGGGGCCTCCTGGAAGGTGCAGGCCAAGGTCAGCTGCCTGCTGTGTTCTTCCCAGGCCCAACTGACATGAACTACAAATTGATTTGCAGATGGCTGCTACTTATGTTGGGCTTGGAGGTGCTTAGGTGAGGACAAAATGCAAACCAAGGCCAGCTGCTGCTAGTGAGTGGTATGGGGCACACTAAGGCTGGGTGCTACTTGTTTGTGCAATTCTGGGAAAGTCTAAAGCATGAGCAAGACAGGCCATTTGTATAAAAAAGCCACTAGAAACAACTTAGGTGGGCCCACTGGTTGGGTGGGATGGGGTCTCAGGGAATCACCAGGGCAGGGCAAATACTGTGAGTCTGTCTGATTGGTAGAGACTCAGATATGGTGCCCACCTACCTGCTCTGTAGTGGGTCGGGGTCTCGGAAAAGGAGCAATGGCCTCTGCTAGCACTTGTGTCTGGGAGAAACTGCCCCCGCCCCCAGCTCTTGCCCAGATGCCAGACAATTCAGTTCCTCCCTGGATATCTCTTTTGCTTTTTGAGCTGCTGCCCCAGTACTGGGGCTCAAAGGGAGTGAGTCCAAGAAAGTCTGTGTGTGGGCCCTGTAAGAAGAATGCTCAGGACTCCAGAAGTCCTCTGTCTCACTCAGCCTCAATCTCCACTGCTTTTCACAGTCAGGGGTTATGGGAACTTCTCTTCCTGGCACTGGAACCCTGGGCTGGGGGACCTGTTATGGGGCTGGGACTCCTCACTTCTCAGGATACCTGCAGCCAAGATCCCCCTCCCGATATTTATCCACAATGCATGGGTGTGGAACCAGCCCATTCTGCATTCCTGCCCCTGCTTCCAGTCTCAGTGTGGCTTCTTTAAATCCCTGGCTGCAGGGCTTCCATTCAGTCAGCGTTCAGGTGGTGCTGAGTGATGGTTGTTCTGTAACTTAGTGGTAACTTTGATGTGGTTGTGGGAGGATGTGAGCGCTGCATTTACCTACATTGCCATCTTGACCAGAAGTCCCTGATTAAACTTTCATAAAGGGTGGTTTTTCTAGCAATTGCAAAGTAATGCATTCTGTGTAAAATATGACTTGACTTGTTTCAACGTCTTTCTACCAATAAGATCAAACATCACTTTTCTGGAGTCATGTTTATTCGATAGACCAATATCAATTGTACTTTTTGTCAGATTAATCTAAGTGGCATTTACATATCTATGTTCTGTATTATCCAAAAGTTAATGGGAATTTATTTTCTTTATGTGATTTTTGTTTGTTTGTTTGTTTACACAATCCCCAAGTTAGGTCTATGCTTTAAAATTATTATATAGCCCCGACCAGTATGGCTCAGTTGGTTGGGTATCACCCAACGAACTGAAAAAGTTCACTAGTCCAGTTTCTGGTCGGCACCTGTTTGGGTTGTGGGTTCCATCCCTGGTCAGGGCGTGTGCAAGAGGCAACTGCGTGATGTTTCTCTCTCCCATTTTCTCTCCTCTTTCTCTCTCCTTTTTCCTATGTCTAAAAATAAATAAAAGAAATCTTTTAAACATGAATGAAAGTGAAATAAAATTATTTAAAGGATACATTTCATAAGCTTTATCTCATTTCTATGATAATGTCTCTTGTTTAACTTTGATACTATACATAATATTTGACTTATTTCAGATGCGGCAGGAGTTTGAAAAAACTCTAACTAGAGAACTAAGAGAAGGTATGTTGCTGTATTTTATTAATTATATTTTGATAGCATTGATTTCTGAAAGAATCCGAATAGTAAACAGCATGCATTTCCATGTTGAGTAACAGATACTGTATTAAATATTTTCTCATTCATAGGGAACGAGAAATGTGAACACATAAACATTCATGAGGAAGAATACACTTCCTTGCATGTGTTCCTCACGCTCCATAGCTTTTGAACAGTCCGCTGTGTCCACGGATCTCTCTCATTTCCGGCTCTCCCCTCCCTTTCCTCCGCCCTGCCTGCGGCACTGTCAGCCTGCACTGAAACTCCAGTCAGAAAACTGGGCTCCACCCACTTCTCGTGTTTCTGCTACTGACGTCAGGCCAAATAGCCTGGCTCACCTAGTAGTATTCAGTCGAGCAGTTGCAGTTCAGACAGCAGTCACTGAGGGGCAACATTTAACTCTCCAGTCGTTGACTTTGTCATTGGTTTACCTTTCACCCTCAGGAAAAAACTCCAGATTCCTTTGCTTGGAGTGAAGACAATGAAATTCATTTAGTTCTTGCCAAATAATTCAGCCTTATCTCTAGATGCCACTCACTGCACTCTGCCCCTTTGCTCTAGCATCCAGCCAAACTGGACCACTTCTAGTTCCACAAGTGTTCTTCCTTGCCCTTCAGGTACCAACTTACACGTGTATCACCCCCATCGAAGAGCTGACATTACTGACACAAAACTGGGACGTCCCTTCTGTGTGTCCCAGTAGTGCCCTGTAAATATTTGTCTTCGCATGTATGACTCTGAGTGGAAACTGCCTGCTCATCTTTTACAGTGTGTGATGGCCTAGGCGTGGACAGTGTCATATTCACCCTGTAGCTCCAGTGCTTGTCATGCTCCCTTAGCACATGGCTGTTGAACAGATGAATGACGAATGACCAAACCAGAAGCTCTGATACGCACCAGCAGCAGCAGTTAACTCAGTGTGCAGCCGTGGGCAGGCTATGGTCCATAGTCATCTCACGTGTGTGTGTCGTAGTCACGCATAGACGTTTTCATTCTTCACACTGACACCTATTTGTATTTTAGATAAAGAATATAATTCTACCTTTTTCTTTCCAGATGCTGCTGAATTTGAAGCTGAAGCCTATAAAGCTTGTCCTGTAGCATCAACTGATCAGGCAAATTCATGTCAGGATCTCATTTTGAAAACATCACGAGAATATGCAGAGATTTTGAGGAAAAATTATATGATCTGAAATGTAAATAGTAATTTATATACTGGACTGTTTACATAATAGTTTAATTATTTTCCACTAAACCTCTTGATATGTGAAATCTTTATTAAAGAAAAATATTTTTGGATCATATGTGTATGATGAAAATTTCTAAAGTATTTTAAACTGTTTCTTGGCATCTAAGTTTTAAACAAATTTTGTAAATAAGAGCCAGCACTGTTGAGTTTTATATACTCAAACTTACCAAATGCCAGCTATTTAAACAACACCCAAACAACTAGGTGGTTATTCATACTTTAGTGGTATTGTTCATGTTCTTCTTCTGAACAACCATCAGAGGGCGAACAAGAAAGCAAATAAAATAACTGGAATCTGAGATTGTCCAAGTTCACACAGAACCTGGCTGGCAACAATAATTCCGAACTCAGGGATTTCTAAAGGAGCAAACATGGTCTTGAATACTCGTTTTATTTAACCCGGACATTCACTAGCTATTTCTACAAAAGTTTAGTTTGTGATGGAGGGTTTTTTTTTTTTTTTTTTTTGCATCCAGGACCCACTCTTCTCACAAGCCCCCTAGAGACCAGTATTAGAAAGGCAGGCGCTGGGAAAATGTACTGAGGAAGGCAGAGAGTACCAACGTGCTTCCTATTCTAACAATAGGGCTCTGCATGCTTGCAGCAGTGATAACATAACTTCCCCTGAACACTTCATTGAAAAGAAAGGAGATCAGGAGAAGTAAAATTTATTCTTATATACGCTAGGTTCAAAACGAAGGCACACAGAAGCATTATTTTAAGAAAAGGTAAAATTTTTATAAATCTGATGTGGTTGCCTCGTGAGTGAGTCTTTGGGGAAAGCCCTCTTTATACTGTAATTCAGTGCGTCAAAGACCAATTATGTTCACCTATTAGGTGATGATGTTTTTAGTTACAAAATACTGTTGGGGAAAGGTCTGTGGAAAGGAACTGTTGTGTGCACTGTTGGCTGGAGTGTAAGCTGCTGAGACTTCTGGGGACCAGGTGGGCCAGTCATAGGTCTCCGTGAACATCCCACATGACCCCTCGTTCTCACGTCCTCTGTCCCACAAAAACAGTAGCAAGAGTGTCTGAAAATACGTGTAGGAGAATGATAACCACAGTCGAATGAATCCGTTTGTTGAGTAATATGAGTTTAAAAAGTGTAATCACATGTAAACTCTCAATATATAACATGGTACATGGTAAGAAGTAGTTTCTTCTGGGAAGAGAGACTGGTGGAGGCAAGGGGAGGATACGCACCTCACCTTTCACCGTGTGCAGGTAGGTATTGTTTACACACACAGGTGCAAATCCTCATGGAAAGATTTTTTTAACTTTAAATATATATATATATTTTATTGATTATGCTATTACAGTTATCCCATTTTCCATTTTACAGTTATCCCTTCACTCCCCTCCACTCTGCACACCCCCTCCCACCCACACTCCCCCCCTTTAGTTCATGTCCATGTTTCATAAGTTCTTTAGCTTCTACCTTTCCCATACTATCCTTGCCCTCCCCCTCTGCCCCACATAAAAATATGTACAATAAAATGACTGTCCCTTTCACTGTTCATGTTTTTTATCTTTTTCTTAGATAAGTCCCTTTAACTTCTCATATAATATGGGCTTGGTGATGATGAACTCCTTGAATTTGACCTTATCTGAGAAGCACTTTATCTGCCCTTCCATTCTAAATGAAAACTTTGCTGGATAGAGCAATCTTGGATGTAGGTCTTTGGATTTCATGACTCGGAATACCTCTTTCCAGCCCCTTCTTGCCTGTAAGGTCTCTTTTGAGAAATCTGCTGACAGTCTGATGGGGACTCCTTTGTAGGTGACTGTCTCCTTATCTCTTGCTGCTTCTAGGATTCTCTCCTTCATTTTAATCTTGGCTAATGTAATTATGATGTGCCTTGGTGTGTTCCTCCTTGGGTCCAACTTTTTTGGGACTCTCTGAGCTTCCTGGATTTCCTGGAAGTCTATTTCCTTTGCCAGATTGGGAAAGTTCTCCTTTATGATTTGTTCAAATAAGTTTTCCACTTGTTGCTGTTCCTCTTCCCCTTCTGGTATCCCTATAATTCAGATGTTGGTACATTTAAAGGTGTCCTGGAGGTTCATTTTTTTGAGTACTTGTTTCTTCATTTTTTTCTGGTTGGATGTTTCTTCCTTCTGGTCTACATTGTTGATTTGAGTCCAAGTTTCCTTCCCATTACTATTGATTCCCTGTACATTTTTCTTTATTTTACTTAGCATAGCCTTCATTTTTTCATCTAATTTGTGGCCAAATTCAACGAATTGTGTTAGCATCCTGATTACCAGTGTTTTGAACTGTGCGTCTGATAGGTTGGCTATGTCTTCGTCACTTGGTTGTACTTTTTTCTGGAACTTTGATCTGTTCTTTCGTTTGGGCCTTTTTTTTTGTCTTGATGTGCCTATTATGTAGTCAGGGGCAGAGCCTTAGGTGTTCACCAGGGTGGGGTAACCCACATCACTCGGTTGGGCTTCTGTATGTGGGGAAGGGGTCCAAGAGAGAACAATGGTGCTTGCTGTGCTTTCTGCCAGATTTTAGTCACTTCCCCTGCTGCCCACAAATTTGGCCCTTTTGGTGCTGATTCCCATGTGGGTAGGTCTGTGTATGTTCTAGGACCCTGTGAGTTTCTCCAACAAACTCTGCTGTGAGGCTGGGAGTTTCTCCCAGCAACTCAACCCCCACAGGTGTTTTCAATCAGTGGTGTGATACTTTACTTCCCTGTTCTGGGACCCTGGGTCACGTGGTGTGTCCTGCTCCCCAGTTTCGCCTGGTTTATCTGCACATGAATGTGGGACTGCCTGGTCCTCCAGCTGCTGCCTTGAGAAGCGGGGGCGACTTCTTCACGAGTCCTCCCAGTTACCACAGATGAAAATGAATATGACAGAGACATGACGCAATCTGCTTGGGGAGGAGAAGGGAGCTGTGGCCAGTTTCTCAGGGGAGACAAAGGCCAGCAGCAGCTAGTTTCTCCGAGGTGAAAAAGGCCTCGAACCCCCTCCTCCATAGCCTTTTATTGGGTTGTAATACACAGGAATACAGGGCAGCAAGAATCAAACAGTAGATAACATTTCAAAGAAATCTGAGGGCTTACTATGTGTCCGAGTCTGTCAGGAACAGAGTTTTAGGGTTTCCTGCTCGAACCCTTAACATATAAATGAAAGTACTCTTAGCAGAGCAGATTTCACAGATTTATCAGGAAGTCTTTGTGGTGCCTGATTTTTCCCGAGAACAGGCTCTAGCAAGGCAAGGAGCTGCGCCTCTTCCCATCAGGTGTTAAGGCTTAAGGGGATTAGAGCCAGGAAGCGCTTCTCCCAGAGGACATGGGGACTCAGGCTATGTCAAAGCCGGGGCGGGGGGGGGGGCGGTGAGAGTCCATTGCACTTTTTTGCAGCCCCCTGAGTCCTTCCATGAAGGCCTCCCAAGTGATCGAGTCTGGCTTAGGTTGCCCCCCACTGTGAGGGGTCTTACCCATCATTGACTTCCAACCAAGCTTTGGGGGCAGGGAGAGGAACTGAAGCAGTGTTTGCTACCAGAGACAGGCTTTGTCTCCTGTGGCTGGCACTCCAAAGGTCGTCCCTCGCCCTTAGCCACAAGGGTTCGAGATACAATTCCTAAAACCAGGCAGAGCAGTCTACAACATTGCGGGTCGGCTGCAGCCTTGCCCGCCACGCCAGTTACACAATCCGCCACCTCGCTGGGTCCACCAGCTGCCACTACTTTTCCTCCAGCTGCCTGACTCAGCCCCTCTTACCAGTCTGGGAGAATGTCTTCTTTAACTCTTTGGTTGTTGGACTTCCATACAGTTCTATTTTCTGTCAGTTCTGGTGGTTTTTTGTTTTTCAGTTGTTGTTGTCCTCCTTTTGCTTGTGCGAGGAGGCACACTGAGTCTACCTACATCTCCATCTTGGCCAGAAGTCCCAATGTAAAGTAAAGATTTTTAAGCACCAAACTGAAGGCCAATATGGCAGCTCCACCCAGGGACACCTGAGCTAGAGCTCCCCCTGGGGAGCCAGGAAGTCACTCAGAATGGCAGGTCTGGAAGATCAAAGGACGCAAGAGCGAGTTTTCCATGGGACTGCAGTTGATCACCTAAAAAGTTTGACTCAGTGACTCTTTAGATCTGGATCTGAATCATCAATATAGTTAATTATTAACCTAACAATCCCTAGAATCAGTGAACTTTATATCCGAATGCTGATTGTCAACCAGATCGTTGGGGGCTTATCAACGTGTAATTGCTAAAAAATGCAAATGATGTGATCCCAGTGTGGTTGAGTAAACAACCAGCCAATGTGGTTTGATTTCTAAATGACATTGGAACTCCTTAATGAACACACATATATTTTAAAGAAATATTCTACACCGGTTTTTCTTTTTCCCTGTAATGGGGCTATTGTGTCATTAAATGGCTGTTGTGATGATGACAATTGCCATTTTGAAAAATGCTGTTTGCTACAGCATGAAACACGGTGGCGTTAGTAAGTCAACCAGTCAGGGCCCATACTCGGACCACCATGGGGTCATTTTTTAGAGTGGGTGGCTCTGGCAAGGTGAAGGTCTGGTCTGCCCTTCCGTGAGGCAGCCTCCTCAGAAGCACTTTTCTCTGCTTATTCGGAAACAGAGAGAGAGAAAGAGAGGGACAGAAACATCAATGTGAGAGAGAAATTTCTATTGGTTGCTTCCCATACATGTCCCAACCGGGGACTGAACCCGCAAATTTTTGGTGTGTGGGACTATGCTCCAACCAGCTGAGCCACCTGTCCAAGGCCTATGTGTTATGCTTTGCAGTAAACTTGTTTCTCTTTTGTTTGCACAAACTCCGGTGTGCAAGAAAGGTAACTTTATTTGTTTCCATAACGCTGACGTTTTGTCTCAGTGTGATGGGACACAGAGGATGCATCCCCTGAAAGAGGGGAACCACCCTCACAATCCAGACCACAGGCAGGATTAAGGCAGGGGAAGGGCACCCCCAGAGCAGAAGTACACCAGTTCAGCGCACATTACATAACAAAAGGCAAGTCAGTAGCTGTGCATTCCTGAAGGGAAGAGGACTCTGGCCCGGGGTGGATTGTATATGTGACTCTGAGAACTTGCAGTGACTCGTGACATAGCCAGGGGGCAGATACCACCCTGATGCCTCTGTGTCGCTGGGGGCTCCTGCCCCGACTCCAGAGGGAAGCCCAAAGAGGGTCAACAACACGGGGGAACTGCCAGAAAGGGTGGACACTAACACACCACAGCAAGGGGCAGATGTGAGGTCACAGCGGAAGTTCCATACTGAGCATCTAAATTAAATTAAGATGGGTGGAAGGTTAGGGAGAGAAAGCCAAGGGGTCTGCAGGGAGAGAGGGGGCCACTGGGAGGTCTGAAAGTCAGGGAGTCTGTCGCCAGGTCAGCCTCGAAGTCTGCCTGGAGAAGGTGGCAGCCACGCTGGCAGAGCTGTGGGGGACCTGCCTAGCCACCAGATTCATGAGATGCTTGGAGCTGAACCGAGATGGGGAATGCTGAGCTGCAGACTTCCGTTTTTCTGAAAGACAGGACCTCTGACTGGTGTGTTCTGAAACTGGCCTGGTTTGGCAAAGGGAGGCAGGACTATGTGTTTTGGGGTGTTGTAAAGGGAGCAGGACTTAATGGCAGAAATCTGCCATTATTCTAAATCTGAATAACCTTTAAATAAACACCTTCTTTCCTTTTCCACCAAACTCTTGACTGGCAGTCACACTTCTTGGCAGCAGGCCATTGAACCCAGCTGTTCCAGAACAGCACTGGTGAGGTTTCCATAACATCAGACCATCACCATTCATTCTGAGGCCAGGGGAGGGTGAGGGATAAATTCCAACCCAATCAGACCATGATTTCATAACAGTTCAGACTTCCCCCTTCCTTTCTTGGGGTTGCATCTCACCTCTGGCTCCTCTTTGAGAGCTGTGCTGCAGGGGGTGCTCCATGGCTTCTCTCCGATCTCCTCACTTACCTGGGGTCACTGTCAGTGAGTCGAGAGTATGCAGCTGAAAGGGTTTGCCTTTCCTCAAAGGGAGAGGGAGCTCAGGATGCCTCCTCCCCCTGTGGGTCTGGCCACGCCTCCTCTCCCTCCTCATTTCCCACTGGGCCTGGGGAGGAAAGAGGCAGCCTGAGCCCCTCTGGCTCCACCCCTTGAGACTCTTGCAGTTTTCAAGCTCCCTTCCAGTTTGCAAAGTCCCCAAAGGCTCCTTTGCGTCTCTGTGACAGTCCACTGCCAAATGTTTACACAGTGACAAAATCAGAAGCAGAGAAGGCATTCGTTCTTCAGGAAACTTTTAGAGGTTGTCTCAAATGCAAAACAAACAAAACTCTCATCCCCTTTGGGATGGGGAATGCTTTTTCCCTCCAGTATTGGAAACTGCAATCTCCCTCCCGTCCCCCGCTTGTGGGCAGCGGCTGCAGGAATTCCCAGCAGGTCCAGAGGATGCCAGTCCACCTGCAGCCTGGGGTCTCCACCTGGGGGCCAGAGCTGGGCTCCAGGATGTGGAGCTCTGAGCTACAAGCTACAAAACCTGTCTCTCCAGGACAAAGTTCGGGTCACTCTGGAATTCGCAGAAGAGCTTTCACATAGTCCTTTCCTCATCCCTAACTTTCTTCCTCTGCTGGCTATCCTGCACAGATTCAGAGGCCATTGCAGTTTTTTCAAATGCAGTCTCACCTCGGCCCACTACTAAATCACCGATTTCAGAGAAGTTTGCCTCATATCTGCACACAGTTTTCTCATGTCCTGGAGTGACCGGCTCCAAATGCCACCACAGGAGTATCATCAATCTACAGAGGTGGCATGCACTCTGACCTGGGACAATTAATGAATCTCTCTGGGACTCAATTTTCTTTTTTTCTTTTTAAATATTTTATTTATTTATTTATTTATTTATTTATTTATTTATTTTTATTTAGTTACTTTTCAAGTACTTTTTTTTAATCTATTTCTCCCATCCCACCCCACGCCCCCGCCCCGTCTCCCCACCTCCCTCCCATTCCCCCTCCCTCCAGTCCTCATCTCTGTGTCTTTCATACTTGTTCCTCAAAATCCCTCCCCCTTTTTCCCCTTAAGTTCCCTTCCCTCTCCCCTCTGGTCGCTGCCCACTTGTTCTCTATTTCAGTGTCTTTGTTTTTATTCTGTTTGCTTGTTTGTTTTATTCTTTAGCTTCCTGTCAAAGGTGAGATCATATGGTATTTGTCCTTCAATGCCTTGACTATTTCACTCAGCATAATGCTTTCCAGTTCCATCCATGTTGTTGCAAAAGGTAGTAGCTCCTTCTTTCTTTCTGCTGCATAGAATTCCATGGTGTATATGTACCACAATTTTTTGATCCATTCATTTACTGATGGGCACCTAGGTTGCTTCCAACTCTTGGCTATTGTAAATTGTGCTGCTATGAACATTGTGGTGCATAGGTTCTTTGAAATTGATGTTTTAGGATTCTTGGGGTGTAATCCTAGCAGTGGAATTGCTGGGTCAAAAGGCAGGTCAATTTTTATTTTTCTGAGAAAATTCCATACTGTTTTCCATAATAGTTGTACCAGTCTGCAATCCCACCAACAGTGAACTAAGGTCCCCTTTTCCCCACACCCTCTCCAACATTTGTTGTTTGTTGCTTTGTCTATTATAGCCATCCTGACTGGTGTAAAGTGGTATCTCATTGTGGTTTTAATTTGCATCTCTCTGATAGCTAACGATATTGAGCATCTCCTCATGTGTCTCTGGACATTCCGTATGTCCTCTTTAGAGAAGTGTCTGTTCAAGTCCTTTTCCCATTTTTTAATTGGGTTCGATGTCTTCCTAGAGTGGAGGGGACTCAATTTTCTGTTGTAAAATGGGGAAACTTATAGTATCAACAGCTTATCAACATGTAAAATGGGGAAACTTATAGTATCTACAGCTTATCAACATGTAAGGCCCTTAGGACAGAGCTTGGTGCATAGTAAGCAGTCAAGAAATATGACAGTTGTCCCTCAGTATTCATGGGGGACCGGTTCCAGGACCCCCCTGGGGTACCAATCCATGGATGCTCAGGTCCCTCATGTAAAATGCTGTAGTATTTGCATATAATGTACATGAATCCTCCTAAATACTTACCCGTCATCAACATTGACCAGCTTTGGGGGCAGGGAGAGGAAACTGAGGCAGCATTTGCTACCAGAGACAAACTTTGTGTCCCGTGGCTCGCATTCTGGAGGTTGCTCGCTCATCCTTAGCCATGAGGGGTAATTACAATTCCTGAAACCAGGCGGAGTGGTCCCCAACATAAATTATCTCTAGATTACATGTAAAGCCTAACACAATGTAAATGCTGTGTAAATAACTATTCCACTCTATTGTCTAGGGAATAATGACCAAAAGTCTGCACACGTTCAGTGCAGACACGCCATCCTAGGCCTGACTACACTGTACATGTCAGCACAATGGACTTCATTCCTGCATGTTTTCAGTCCACGGCTGGCTGAGTCCCTGGATATAGAACCCACAGATACGGAGGGCAGCCTGGACCATCATCACCATCATGACTATTATTATTATTATTATTATTATTATTATTATAAATTGCACATGAATCCCTACATGCAGCAGGGCCAGTGAGTCTTAGGGTACATCTCACATATGCAAAAAAATGTAACTTTTTAATTTTTGCATAAGTCTACTCAGTTTCTATCTTGTGGGCTGACTCCACTGGGTTGGAGTCATGTCACTCCTGCTAATTCAGGGCAATCTCACTGAATTCAGTGCCTCCCTCTCCCCAGGGTGTGTCTAACTCCTGGGCCTCCGTGGTGTGCTAATGATCAGGATGGGCATCTGACCTCCAGCTGGTCAAAGTCATCCTAGATGGTCCTAGGCCAGCAGCCCACCCAGTTCTCTGCAGTGGAGTTGACGCCCCTCCTTTCCCCAGAGAACCAGTTTAGATGCAGTTCTTAACCCCTGGGACTGCGGTAGCAGAGAACAAACACCTCTACTGAGAGTCAACTTTCTTTGTAAGGTCGGGGGAACTACGAGAGGGAGGGGATGCGGTAGGGGTAAGTCTTTAGAATCCTACACCATGTGCTTTTCATTACTAGTAATTTATTTGTACCCTCTGGCCCTTCACCAAAGAGACTGTGAGGCATCCATTGTGCATTTCAGGGAAGGGTTATTACACCAGAGAGGCAAAGGAAATGCTTTTAGGAGGTTCAAGTATCTGGGCTTTTCGGTATCAAAAGCCTGGCCTTGAAAGAGTCACAGCATTAATTTTATGCCATAAACACTAGATTTGAAAGAATATGTTGTGACGGGGAAGGTCAGGTTTTCCAAGCCGAAATGAGACACAGATTCTCTAGGTCAGCAGGGAGGAGAGAAGCGATGGAAAGGGAACAGGTAAACTAGGTACTGTTTGGGGAGGACCACGCAGCTTAACGTCCAAACCGGGACCCTTTCGAAAGTTGGAAGGGAGGCTCTGAGTAACTGTCCTGGGACCGCAGGCACAAACCAGGACTGTCCCCGGCAAACCAGAGCGCATGTACCTTCCCCTGCTGGTGGGTCTCGCTCCCCACTTCCCGGCCCAGCCCAGGACCGGGTGGAGGTGAGGGTTTCTAGAAACCACAGACATGCTTGGGGACACTGTGGGGGGGGGGGGGAGCTGCTGTACCTCCTTGCTTATGAGAAACCAAAAGAAGTCAGCCGAAAGTATAACAGACAAGGAGTAAGGTGGAGGCAACTTGGATTAACTGAAGAATGCCAAAAAAGGAACCTTTAACGAGCTCAGATTGGGGTATCTCAAATTTGAGGCTTCTCTTGCATATTAAAAACAGATATTTACTTGAGAAAGGTTGGTTTTTAAAACAAACAGTACTGGCATAATTGACCCTCCATCGGGCCACCTTCACGCTCCAAATTACATGCACGAGTTTTAGATGTGTTCAATATAAAAATCTAAGCATTAAAATAATAAGAAAATGTAGGGAAATATCTGTGTAACTTCTGAGTGGGAGATGCCAAAAAGAAAAGAGCCACGTGTGGAATACATGGATATCAGACACATGTACGGGGAGAAAAACCATCAGCAAAGTCACCTGCCGATATAACCTGAGGCACCTATGGTACAATGTCAGTGATCACACCTCGTACACAGAGAGGTGGCTTAACTGATAAATAAAGGGAGAGACAACTCATTAAAGGTTGAGATGCTGAAACAAATGTCACCCCACCCACTTGTGGACCTGAATTCTGCATAAACTGAGATATGTAACATAGGGTAAGGCAGATGGGAGTCAGATACTACATTTAATAGTCAAGAGAGTTATTTTATTTTAATTTTTATTTCTCTCAAAGGCTACATGTGAGTTATTCCATGTACCGTATGGGCATCAAAGTATGATTTAAAAAAATGATCACAATTAAAAAATAATTGCAATTATTTTAGGGCTGGTCAGCATACAGAGCCCAGAGATGGGCCTGCTGTTCTCAAGAGCATGGCTGTGTGCAGAGAGGGGCCCCTGGACCCTGCAGGATTCTGTCAGGAAAGAGGGAAGGAGAATGTGCGGTTAGATGAGCAATCTCTCTGCCTATCCAATGTGCCTGTCCCCTTTCCCCTGTATCTTTTTAAACAATATTCACAGCTGTACGAAATGTATGTAGCCCCTTTCTAAAGGGATGCAATGAGGAGTCTTCCAGTTACTGTGTACATTACATCCTGGATCTCTGGGAGGTTTGCAGTCCTCTCCGATCTGTTATTATGATCATATTTCTTTACAATTTACTTAAGAGTAGAAGCCATTTTCTGATTAGTGTTTTCCCAAAGTGAGCTCTTTTTCTTATGTATTTTGAGCTTCTTCCCCTTTCGTTTTTTTAGAAGGCAGAATTTTGCACAGACCCAGGCAGGGTTCCTTCTTGTTTAGTTACTTTGAAACAGGTGGCAGTTCTACACAGGCATGCTATTCACCCCCAGATGATATCCATGGGGTCTTTTTACTAATCTCCCTGTTCACCTGAGCACGATTTGCATCTTCCCTGTGAACATGAGTGAGCTGGGGCTTACAATCAGCACCATTTGTATGTGTTGGTCCCAAAGCCACCAGCGGAGTGGGGAGGGGAGTGGTTCTATCAAAGCTGGAACTATTCTCATACTCAGTTTTGACTTTATGGAAACCCTTGACTAGAGGCCCAGTCCAATGGACAGAGAACCTGCGCTGTCCAGTGGATGGTAGTAAATCTGCAGATTTCAGTTTGTCTCCCTTCTCCGGTTTATCAAAACTGGGATTAGAACCCAGCCAGGCAATCTGAATGCCTTGCCTGGGGTCTCCAAGGGCACTGTCTTTCACCCAGGTTGCCCTGTGTGTAGGGACTGGCTCCTCAGAGACCTTTGCTGCTGGACTCTCCCTTCAGTATGTCCTTCAGGTGATGCTTGGTCTCCTGGTGAGGGCCCCAGTGGAACGTTCCAGCTGTTGTCTCATTCCAGATCATCTGCTGTGTCCTGCAGCACTTCCAGCACCCTCTCTTCCCCCAGATCATATGCAGACCCAGGTAAATGAATCCCTCTATCCAGTAACAGGATTGGTTTCCTAGGGGTGGTCATTATCCCTGTTCCCACTCTTCTGCATTTTTCAAGCTTCTCACAGTGTGTACTCTCTTTCTCTCTTTCATTTTCAGCTTCCTTTCTCCACATACCTCTGAAGTTTGGGGATCCGTAGCTACCAAGGCTTTTGTCTGTGAGGACCAATGAGAGAGCACACCAGCCGGCTGCTTCTTAGCGCCCTATTCCTTCCTCAGAGCGAGACCTCACACACAGCCTCTCACACCTGCCGACACCCTGATGCGTGTGGCCAGAAGGCGGAAACCAACAATCTCCTGCTTATCGAACCCTGAGGATCACCTATACATAAATCTTCAAACGTGCTTCTTAAAACTCAAATTCCTGCACCTAGAGTCTATTGGATGAACATCTCTCAGGCACAGGCACCAGGAAACTGAGTTTTGTTGAACTCTCTGATGCTCTGGGACTCATTAGAATGTGAAAACTTCTTTAATGTGTGAGAAGTCTTACATCAAAGCTCAGCTCTGCATAAGATGACACTGCAACTCCCTTCCTGTCAGGATTTTTTAGTAAAAGTCATTTGATCATGTTTCTAAATTGATGGTAGCACTGACACAGTTGTGGGAAGTAACTCACACCGAGAGGAAATAGCAGAAAACACGAGAAGTTTATTACTAGCACGGGCCCAGAGGAGTCAGTCTCCAAATTCTGAGCCCCGAACAAAGGATTCTTGGGGTTTATATAGCCTATAGGGTCTTCCTGTCTACGTAGCAAAGCGGGATACAGAAGCGGAATGTGGATATTGCAAGAAAACAAACAATGGGAATCACCATATCTGTTACTCTTCTTCATCGTAGGTTTTTACTGTTAGCTTAGAACAATGTGACCAATTCTGGTGACTGGGCTGTGAGTAGGATTTAGTTGGGTCATTCACACTGTGCCCTTGGAACCACATGCTGAGACAACAGTGTCACAAAATAGGTGAGCTAACATCAGCTTGAGTTTCTGGTGGTCTCTGGAGCAGCACCACTGTCCGCCTTCCATGGATGCGTGACATGAACTACATAAACTAGTCTCGTTCAAGCTAATATTACTAAACCCTTTATTTCTTGTTCATGCCTAAGTGAATCTGAATGCCTTAGGTTCATTTAAAATTGTTATAGTAAGTAGTCTCCAGTTCTATAGATCTGAGCTTTCTAAAACACTGACCTCTAAAAGTCAAATTCTATCTCGGTTACTAATTTTACCACATTTAAATTTGTGCAAACAAGAGAAAAAAAAACCTTCTGTGGGTAAGAGAAGGGATTTAGCACACTTAGTGACTCGGAAAAAGTAAACGAAGTGAAATGACACCATCGGTGGTTGACCTGGAGAAAGAACACAGAGCTGGCTCTGCTACCCGGATCGATAATTTCCTTTTTACTTATTCGTATCCTTAACCAGGACAGGAAACCTCACATTTCTCTTAAATTCAAAATGTGTGTGCACGTAATTACGATATAACTGTGCACACAAAAGTACACTTAGCCTGCTGCCTCATTTACTGTTGAGTCAGAATCCCTCGTTGACTTGTGATCACCTCACTCAACTCTGGCTGTGGTTCCATTCGGCCACATCTGCTGATATTTTCACTCAAGGCCATAAAAATGATGCCACCTTGTACTCTCCAAGGGTAGAGGTGCCCTTTCTAACCTGCCAGCCCTATCCACAGGTCTGTGAGGTAGAGGAAAGAAGGACCTTGTCTTTTTTTTTGGCAACTCTTGGTATTAGGTAAATGCCTCTCAAGGCCAGCATTCTTTCTTCTGCAGCTAACAAAAGTATTAGATGAAGAAAAGTGAGGGAAAGGTGGAGAAAGGTGGCAAGACCTGCTTTAATCTTCTCTGCTCCTTTTCATCCTTTTTTTCTATTTGCCTGCCTTCTTTTCTGTTAGCATGATCTCTGGTTTCTACTTCTGACTGTCTTTGCCTTACATACCTGATCACTTAACATATAAATTATTTAAGTGTTTTTTGTGTCATATAAATCTTTGGGAATCTGGGGCAATCTATGGCTCTCTCCTGGGAAAATTGCAGAGATACTATGTTTAGAACTACAAATAAATAAATAAACCCTAGAAGATTCAGATATTCTGTGTTCAACTTAAAGTCTCCAGTCTCTTAAAGTATTATTCCCCAGAAATCCACTTGTAGCATAAAAATCTGGTCCCGGCATTTTCTTAAAACTTTTCAATTTTACTTTTGCAGCAACAGGTTCTTGGTTTACTCACGAACCTTTGCCAGGAATCAGGGTGGGGTGGTGGGAAGAGCATTCACTTGAGCACAACCCATGCCTGGGTTAAATACTGGCTTTTTTCTTGTCATCTATGTGACAATGGAAAACATACGGAGGGTCCATCATCTCAACTGTCCACTGCTTCTTTTTCACAGACAAATACAAGATGAAGTAAGGATTTTCAAAACTGCTTCTGGCCTGTTGGTGTGTCTAGCGCTCTCTTTAGAATGCGTGGGTGCTGAGCACTCGCTGTTGCCAGGGTGGAAACGAGTGTGAGGCCCCTGGACCACAATGCGACAGAGTGATGTGTCCTCTCATAAGCAGCCAGAAAGTCAAATCACACACTTTATGAATTAGAGGTAAGAGATTAATCTGAGGCCTCCAGCGGATTTCTTCTTTTCCTTCTTTTTTTCTTTAGGAGACCCCTTTGCACAGCTTACTGATTTGCTTTGTTTTATTTCTTCTTCATATATCATTCAGTACCTGCTCTCCAACATTTTTTCTATTTTTATTATAATTTTTTAATTTTAATTATTGTTCAAGTACAGTTTTCTACCCTTTTCTCCCATCCCAGCTCACCACCACCACCACCCCCGCCGCCTGCCCTCCCCACCTCGCTCCAATCTCCACTCCCACCTCGTTATTGTCTTATTCTTTTAGTTATCTTTGTGAGTTTAAACCAAATCATTGCAGAATATCAGCCAGTGGTGCCCACTTGTAACACCCTCTTCCCCGAAAAGGCATTAGAAGACTTCGTGCAGGGGTTCTGCCCAGCGTGGAGGGGGAGCTCAGAGTGGTCCCACAGGGAAAGGGCGCTGGGCTCAGAGTTACCTGGAAGGGGGAGGGGAAACGTGGAGTGGGGAAGTTATCGTTCCAGAAAAGTCACCCCTTCCTCACCGAGAGTCACGTTTTCAGGTTATCACAAATACACAGGAAGCAGGTTGTCAGTATGGGGAAGGCAATTTGTTGGGTTGAAATTTGAGAGCAGGAATAAGGAGGAGGTATAAGTGCAGGTCTGTCAGAGACCCAGCTGAAAACCCAACTCTTCTCCTGCCTGGGGGTGTTTAGGTAGGGTTGTCACCTGAGTTGCCACCCTCCTAAGACAGAATAATGAAGGAGATTGGGGGGGTGGAGTGAACATAAACTTCTTCCTCTACTCCTTTTTTCTCTGCTGGTTAAGGTCAGAGCTTGCTTGGTAGCCGCGGACCAGCTCCCCGGCAAGGGGCTTCTGTCCACTGGAATGTATCACAGGTTTCCGTGAACTCTACTTTCAGACTCACAGTGCGGTGTGTTCCTGCGAAAGGACATCCCGACTGTCATGCACTGTGTAGTGCACCACCTGGGCCCCCTTCAGGCATGAAGACCTTAGTCCCCCAGCTGCGAGAGGGCTGTCAGCAGCCAGGTCCCAGCCACTGGCTCCTTGTGAATTACCTGGTCTGCAAAGAAGTGCCTCGCCCAAGGCTACATGGCGCCCTTTGCTCAGTGGCCCACGTCCAGCAACTCGCTCAGATGGGACCATCCAGGTGCAGAGTTCTCTGTGGGGCAACTGGAGCTTTCGTGAAGACTTCATCCTAGTCATCTTCACATCTGCCCAGCCCCGGCTCCTGCCCTTCCTGGCCTTCCTCAGGTGAGACACAGGAGCGCTCCGTAAATGTCCTGAGCACTCGTCACCACTTTAGAGTCCGCTTTCTGGGAGAAACACAAATCTAAATATTATTTGCTTCACTGTACTGAAAGCAATAGCACACGGACTTTTACAGAAAACTCTTAGATATGGTACAATTTTTGAGAGCCTTCTGATTGTTGGTTGTTATTATTGAACTAATGTAATGAAATAAAAATTTAATGGGTAATTATTCTTTTTTTGAAAATGATGACTTTTAAGAAATGAAGGCTTAGTGACACAGGAAAGTGAACCTGGAGACCGAGTGCTTAGGTAACTTACATAGTACACATCTCGCATGTGCTGAGCATATGGGATGTCAGGGAACAGCCCTGGTCATTTGAGCCCCGATTCATTGCCAGTAATTTTTAAATTTTTTGGTTTTTACTTAATCTAACTCTTGTCGTTTCCTCCACTGGCAGGAAAGTGAAAAATACCCATAAGAAAATTTCCCTCAGATAAAATGACATGTCCCAGCTGTCCCCAGCAGCCCAACAAAAACAAAAGAAAATAAATCTCCCAAACTACAGACCCCTGTGCTTATACAGGAGGGGAAGGAAGGCAGAGAAACTGGCAATTACTGAGCAGTAGAGGTAACCTTTGTTGGTACCTGCCCCAAATGCAAACACTGGTAGAAAGATTAACTCCTTTAGCCCATTAGAAAAAGCAAGGGGAAGGGGGAGGAGAGGAACAGTGAAGGGAAAGGGGGGAACTTTGAAGGAGAAATGAGCTGGGGAAAGTATGCAACAGCAGAAAGCCCCTGATACACGGAAATCTCACTCAGTAAAAATTGGCTGTAATGTACATGCAATTCCTTTGATAAAGTTCTGTTGTCTCCTGAAAGAAGATTAACCACGAGCATGTCAAGTAACAAATAAAAATAACAATAAAAGATGAGAGAGAAGGTGCTGATCCTTTTTTTTTAAAGGTTTATTTTCTTGCTGGTTTGTTTCCCCAGAAAATAACTGTCTAAAATTGAGAAATAACTACAACTCTTCTATAATATTCTCTGGGGAAAGAAAAAGAAGAGGAAGGAAAACATGTATATTACCAAAAAAGCCTACGTAGTGTGGTAGGTTAAATTAGAAATGGGTTTGTCTCTCATCAGAAGGGGTGTAAGAAGACATAAATGAATAATCAGAAAAAAAATACTCATTATATACAGACCAAATTTAGCTACTTAAGAGAACTTATTCAAAGCATGCATGTTAAATAACAAAAAACAAAGGACACCGTCTATTAGCACATGACTGTGGAGAGGCTGTGTTTTAAGTGCTTTCTAGTTGATTATAATCTGGCACAAAACGTTAAGGGCGTTAGTAAGACAGCTGGCAGTTGAGTCTACTGCCAGTGTTTATCATCAGCCACACCTTTCCGAGGACCTCCCTGGGCCAGTGACCAACCCCACTCCATCCTGTGAGGGAAAGGCCCAGGTGTGAGTGCACAGAACTCACAGGGTGTCCACTAAGAAGCCTCTCTACCATGTTCTCTAAATACCCGAGCGATTGTACAAGAATGCGGATTACAAACATTGTGTGGTTACAACTTAAATGCAGTCCTTGAGATGACGCAGGTGTTCTGGGGGCCGGGGATCTGAAGGTCTGCAACCCACTGAGGGTTCTTGGCCACACTGTGTCTTTCTGTGGGCTTTCCATTTCCAATCATGGTGACGTGGATGTGTCACTTTGTATGCTAATGTATTACAATAGGTGTATAATGAAGCTCAGAGTTGTATCTGAAAGGTTTTCTAGGCTGAGCAGAGGAAGAAATGCTAATCAACCACAAAGTTAGGTAATATAGAGCTTTATTGGGGTTTGTGTGTCCGGGCGAGGTGCCCCAGTCCTCCGAGTGGGGTTGGGGAAGTCACTTGGCAAATAGGGAAAATGGCAGGGTTTTACTTTTGTTGGCTCCCCATGGAGCTGGGGATGGGTCCCCTCCGAATAATGGCAATACTTTATTTGGCATAAAAAAATAAATATTTACGGCAAAAAAACACTTTTATCGGTGGTTTTTTCCTCAGACTCAGGTTGCTACGGGAATATCTGTTTTGGCAAACCCCTCCCTTTCGGCTCTCTGGTCTGACGTCATTGTTCGTCCACCATTTTGATTGTGGTCCGGCCGCCATTTTGTTGTTGTCCAACTGCCATTCGGATTGTGCTCCTGGCCGCCCTTTTATCCTACCCCGCCCATCCTGACAATAGCAAGGTAAAATTAGTTGACAAGTTGAATTAAACTGGTCTTTTGCTGGTTCTAAGCCATAAATCTGTTGGGGGTTTATAGCCCTTGACAGTCCTTGTAGCCTTTATCCCTTACAGCCATTTTACCACACACCTTATCTCATAGGTACTTATATTTGGCCTGAAAGTATTAAACATCAAGTTTTCTTTCTAAAAGAATAATATCTCATTGAGTTTGGATGGAACATTTTGTATGTATGCTGACCTCTTTATCAGTATTTTATTCTCTGTAGGAAAACAATTCGGATTTTGATCAAGTCCTACGTGTATACATAAATAAAACCTAAGCACCACGTGGCAACATAAGAACAGTATTGACAAGTATTGTCTTTGCCTTCCAAGGTCAGCCTTCGCATGAAGTCCATCCACTGAAGTCGTTTGTGGCAAGTACTTTGTGAACGGAGTTTGTGCATTTTTCTCTCTTTATACCAATTATGTCTATTTTGGAACGGGAGTTTTTAACGTGTGTGGTAGTTTTCAAAATGTGTCCATGAACTCTTTGTTCTTCCTCTCAGGAGATGGAATCTAATTCATCTTTCCTAAAGTGTGGGCTAGATCTAGTGACTCACTTCCAGCCAATAGAATTTGTCGCAAATAATACCATTATTTTTTTTAATTGTGGTGAAATATACTTAACATTGACCATTTCAACCATTTTTTCAGTGTACAGTTCAGTGTATAATTTAGCCTTATGAGAGACCCAACCTAAAATTTTCCAGCTAAACTGTTTCCAGATTTTGGATTCCTCTTAGAAATGTGTCATTTTTCATTGAACAGTTCTGTTCACTGATACTCACGTTGTGGCCCAAGTGAAACTGTACCCTTCCCCCAGCCCCAAGCCCCCAGCCCCCAGCTCCCATCCCCCAGCCCCCAGCAGCCACTGTTCGACTTCCTTTCTCTGTGAGTCTGAGTACTGGAAGTGTCTAAGTGGAATGATATAGTATTTGTCATTTTATAACTGGTTTATTTTGCGTAGCAAAATGCTCATCTTCAAGGTTCATCCATGTTGTAGCATGTGTTAGGATTTTTTTCCTTTTTCAGGCTAAATAACATCCCATTGCATGTATATACTTCTCGTTCATCTATTCATCCACTGATGGACACTTGGGCTGCTTTCACTTTGGGGCTGCTATGAACATGGCTATATAACTCCCTACTGTCAATTTACTTGCCATATATGAGTATACCTATGGGTGGAATTGCTGGATTGTATGGTAATTCATGGCTTAATTGTTTACAGGAAGGACAGTGAGCACCCACTCTCAAGTAGTTGTTGCCTTTATCCTTATATTATTGTTTTATTTTCTTTACCACAAACCTCATCCGAAATTCTCTTTCATTTCTTTTACTTATCTTTTATTTGCTTATCCGGTCTCTCCCAGCAAACTGTTAGATCCAGAGGAGCAGCGACCTTTTCTGTGGTATTCACTTTACTCCCAGCACTGGGTCCACAGGAAGTGCTAGATGGGCAGTCAGTCACTGGGCGACTGGGAAGCATGAGTGGGAAGAACCTGGCACACCAGAGGGAGAAGAGAAGGCTCAGTGCCTGCAGCTCAGGAAGCAAGGCGACATGTGGGGAGGGTGATGCTGGGAGACTGGCAGACACCAGTGCTGCAAGGCCTCTGAGACCTTGTGGGTATATCTCTATTTCGCTCTCTCTAAATGGAATCCCTTCATTCCACTTCTCTTCACTGTCTGACCAACTGCTCCATTCTTCAATTTCCACTTTAAATATCTGCCTGCCTGCTTGCCTAGCAGAATTGGATGTGCCCTTATCTGGTTTCCCAAGTCAATTCATATCTCAATTTTAGGGCTTCTATTGAGTCACTAATCTCTGTTTCCAAGCTTCTCTCTTCCATTGACTTGAGTTGTTTGAGGGCAAGTCTCTTGTCTGACCTCTCTTATTTCAGGGCCCAACACAACACATTGTATAGTGGGTGCCCAGTGGACTTTACTATGTGTGCGAGTGGATAGATAATGAGGGGATAACATGGACCTCAGGGCTTTGTTCACCCCTAGCTAAGCTTTGAGGCCATGCTGTGGTTTCTAGATGCACAGCCTCCTCTCTAAGTTTATTCCAGGAAA
>NW_026521306.1:0-46526 GCF_021234435.1 Artibeus jamaicensis
AAAAACATCTCTACTACAGAAGAGATAACAAGAATCACCATACCTGTTACTCTTCTTCATCGTAGGTTTTTACTGTTAGCTTAGAACAATGTGACCAATTCTGGTCACTGGGCTGTGAGTAGGATTTAGTTGGGTCATTCACACTGTGCCCTTGGAACCACATGCTGAGATGACAGTGTCACAAAATAGGTGAGCTAATGTCAGCTTGAGTTTCTGGTGGTCTCTGGAGCAGCACCACTGTCCGCCTTCCATAGATGCGTGACATGAACTACATAAACTAGTCTCGTTCAAGATAATATTACTAAACCCTTTATTTCTTGTTCATGCCTAAGTGAATCTGAATGCCTTAGGTTCATTTAAAATTGTTATAGTAAGTAGTCTCCAGTTCTAAAGATCTGAGCTTTCTAAAATACTGACCTCTAAAAGTCAAATTCTATCTCGGTTACTAATTTTACCACATTTAAATTTGTGCAAATGAGGGGAATAAAACCTTCTGTGGATAAGAGAAGGGATTTAGCACACTTAGTGACTCGGAAAAAGTAAACGAAGTGAAATGACACCATCGGTGGTTGACCTGGAGAAAGAACACAGAGCTGGCTCTGCTACCCGGATCGATATTTCCTTTTTACTTATTCGTATCCTTAACCAGGACAGGAAACCTCACATTTCTCTTAAATTCAAAATGTGTGTGCACGTAATTACGATATAACTGTGCACACAAAAGTACACTTAGCCTGCTGCCTCATTTACTGTTGAGTCAGAATCCCTCGTTGACTTGTGATCACCTCACTCAACTCTGGCTGTGGTTCCATTCGCCACATCTGCTGATATTTTCACTCAAGGCCATAAAAATGATGCCACCTTGTACTCTCCAAGGGTAGAGGTGCCCTTTCTAACCTGCCAGCCCTATCCACAGGTCTGTGAGGTAGAGGAAAGAAGGACCTTGTCTTTTTTTTTTTTTTTTGGCAACTCTTGGTATTAGGTAAATGCCTCTCAAGGCCAGCATTCTTTCCTCTGCAGCTAACAAAAGTATTAGATGAAGAAAAGTGAGGGAAAGGTGGAGAAAGGTGGCAAGACCTGCTTTAATCTTCTCTGCTCCTTTTCTTCCTTTTTTTCTATTTGCCTGCCTTCTTTTCTGTTAGCATGATCTCTGGTTTCTACTTCTGACTGTCTTTGCCTTACACACCTGATCACTTAACATATAAATTATTTAAGTGTTTTTTGTGTCATATAAATCTTTGGGAATCTGGGGCAATCTATGGCTCTCTCCTGGGAAAATCGCAGAGATACTATGTTTAGAACTACAAATAAATAAATAAATATACCCTATAAGATTCAGATATTCTGTGTTCAACTAAAAGTCTCCAGTCTCTTAAAGTATTATTCCCCAGAAATCCATTTGTAGCATAAGAATCTGGTCCCGGCATTTTCTTAAAACTTTTCAGTTCTACTTTCGCAGCAACAGGTTCTTGGTTTACTCACGAACCTTTGCCAGGAATCAGGGTGGGGTGGTGGGAAGAGCATTCACTTGAGCACAACCCATGCCTGGGTTAAATACTGGCTTTTTTCTTGTCATCTATGTGACAATGGAAAACATACGGAGGGTCCATCATCTCAACTGTCCACTGCTTCTTTTTCACAGACAAATACAAGATGGAGTAAGGATTTTCAAAACTGCCTTTGGCCTGTTGGTGTGTCTAGCGCTCTCTTTAGAATGCGTGGGTGCTGAGCACTCACTGTTGCCAGGGTGGAAACGAGTGTGAGGCCCCTGGACCACAATGCGACAGAGTGATGTGTCCTCTCATAAGCAGCCAGAAAGTCAAATCACACACTTTATGAATTAGAGGTAAGAGATTAATCTGAGGCCTCCAGCGGATTTCTTCTTTTCCTTCTTTTTTTCTTTAGGAGACCCCTTTGCACAGCTTACTGATTTGCTTTGTTTTATTTCTTCTTCATATATCATTCAGTACCTGCTCTCCAACATTTTTTTCTTTTTTATTATAATTTTTTTAAATTTTTAATTGTTCAAGTAAAGTTTTCTGCCCTTTACCCCCACCCCAGCTCACCCCCCCACCCTTCCCACCTCCCTCCCATCTCCACTCCCACCTTGTTATTGTCCATGTGTCCTTTATACGTGTTTCTGCAAACCCTTCTCTGCTTCCCCTGAAATTCCCTCTCCGCTCCAGTCACTGTCAGCTTGTTCTCTATTTCAGAGTCTTTGGTTATATTTTGCTTGTTTGTTTGTTTTTTTCATTAGATTCCTGTTAAAGGTGAGATCATATGGTATCTGTCTTTCACCACCTGGCTTCAAGATTTTTCTTTCTCATTACTTTAAAATTCTTTTTAAAATAGAAGATAGTCTTGATTTCAACATTATGTGTTTTATTTCATCTAAATATCAAGTCCTCTAAATTTCCTACTTATCCAAGAACAGACAAAAGAACCTGAACTCATGCCACCTCCTTCTTACACACCCATGTTCACTATTTTTGCACCGTACCCACATAAAGCTCTATTTTATTCCAGTCACGCTGAAATGGCTGTGATATAGTATTACTCAGTATTCAAGCCAAAAATTTCAAGTAGATATAATGTAAAAATCTCTTCTGTACATATAAACAGGTCACAGAACCAATAATCTGCTCTAATATGCCTCTTTACAAAGCTCAACTCCGAAAGAAAACTTTGAAGGGAAATATGAATGCATTCTCTCTTCCTAACAAAAGAGAGTGATTTCTCATGGTTAAGAAAAATTGTCTTATTCTTTTAGTTATCTTTGTGAGTTTAAACCAAATCATTGCAGAATATCAGCCAGTGGTGCCCACTTGTAACATCCTCTTCCCCAAAAAGGCATTAGAAGACTTCGTGCAGGGGTTCTGCCCAGCATGGAGGGGGAGCTCAGAGTGGTCCCACAGGGAAAGGGCGCTGGGCTCAGAGTTACCTGGAAGGGGGAGGGGAAACGTGGAGTGGGGAAGTTATCGTTCCAGAAAAGTCACCCCTTCCTCACCGAGGGTCACATTTTCAGGTTATCACAAATACACAGGAAGCAGGTTGTCAGTATGGGGAAGGCAATTTGTTGGGTTGAAATTTGAGAGCAGGAATAAGGAGGAGGTATAAGTGCAGGTCTGTCAGAGACCCAGCTGAAAACTCAACTCTTCTCCTGCCCAGGGGCGTTTAGGTGGGGTTGTCACCTGAGTTGCCACCCTCCTAAGACAGAATAATGAAGGAGATTGGGGGGCGTGGAGTGAACATAAACTTCTTCCTCTACTCCTTTTTTCTCTGCTGGTTAAGGTCAGAGCTTGCTTGGTAGCCGTGGACCAGCTCTCCGGCAAGGGGCTTCTGTCCACTGGAATGTATCACGGGTTTCCGTGAACTCTCTACTTTCAGACTCACAGTGCGGTGTGTTCCTGCAAAAGGACATCCCGACTGTCATGCACTGTGTAGTGCACCACCTGGGCCCCCTTCAGGCATGAAGACCTTAGTCCCCCAGCTGCGAGAGGGCTGTCAGCAGCCAGGTCTCAGCCACTGGCTCCTTGTGAATTACCTGGTCTGCAAAGAAGTGCCTCGCCCAAGGCTACATGGCGCCCTTTGCTCAGTGGCCCACGTCCAGCAACTCGCTCAGATGGGACCATCCAGGTGCAGAGTTCTCTGTGGGGCAACTGGAGCTTTCGTGAAGACTTCATCCTAGTCATCTTCACATCTGCCCAGCCCCGGCTCCTGCCCTTCCTGGCCTTCCTCAGGTGAGACACAGGAGCGCTCCGTAAATGTCCTGAGCACTCGTCACCACTTTAGAGTCCGCTTTCTGGGAGAAGAACATATCTAAGCATTATTTGCTTCAGTGTACTGAAAGCAATAGCACACGGACTTTTACAGAAAACTCTTAGATATGGTACAATTTTTGAGAGCTTTCTGATTGTTGGTTGTTATTATTGAACTAATGTAATGAAATAAAAATTTAATGGGTAATTATTCTTTTTTTGAAAATGATGACTTTTAAGAAATGAAGGCTTAGTGACACGGGAAAGTGAACCTGGAGACCGAGTGCTTAGGTAACTTACATAGTACACATCTCGCATGTGCTGAGCATATGGGATGTCAGGGAACAGCCCTGGTCATTTGAGCCCCGATTCATTGCCAGTAATTTTAAAATTTTTTGGTTTTTACTTAATCTAACTCTTGTCGTTTCCTCCACTGGCAGGAAAGTGAAAAATACCCATAAGAAAATTTCCCTCAGATAAAATGACATGTCCCAGCTGTCCCCAGCAGCCCAACAAAAACAAAAGAAAATAAATCTCCCAAACTACAGACCCCTGTGCTTATACAGGAGGGGAAGGAAGGCAGAGAAACTGGCAATTACTGAGCTGTAGAGGTAACCTTTGTTGGTACCTGCCCCCAACGCAAACACTGGTAGAAAGATTAACTCCTTTAGCCCATTAGAAAAAGCAAGGGGAAGGGGGAGGAGAGGAGCAGCGAAGGGAAAGGGGGGAACTTTGAAGGAGAAATGAGCTGGGGAAAGTATGCAACAGCAGAAAGCCCCTGATAGACGGAAATCTCACTCAGTAAAAATTGGCTGTAATTTACATGCAATTCCTTTGATAAAGTTCTGTTGTCTCCTGAAAGAAGATTAACCACGAGCATGTCAAGTAACAAATAAAAATAACAATAAAAGATTAGAGAGAAGGTGCTGATCCTTTTTTTTTAAAGGTTTATTTTCTTGCTGATTTGTTTCCCCAGAAAATAACTGTCTAAAATTGAGAAATAACTACAACTCTTCTATAATATTCTCTGGGGAAAGAAAAAGAAGAGGAAGGAAAACATGTATATTACCAAAAAAGCCTACGTAGTGTGGTAGGTTAAATTAGAAATGGGTTTGTCTCTCATCAGAAGGGGTGTAAGAAGACATAAATGAATAATCAGAAAAAAATACTCATTATATACAGACCAAATTTAGCTACTTAAGAGAACTTATTCAAAGCATGCATGTTAAATAAGAAAAAACAAAAAATATAAGAACAAAAGGACACAGTATGTTAGCACATGACTGTGGAGAGGCTGTGTTTTAAGTGCTTTCTAGTTGATTATAATCTGGCACAAAACGTTAAGGGCATTAGTAAGACAGCTGGCAGTTGAGTCTACTGCCAGTGTTTATCATCAGCCACACCTTTCCTAGGACCTCCTGGGCCAGTGACCAACCCCACTCCATCCTGTGAGGGAAAGGCCCAGGTGTGAGTGCACAGAACTCACAGGGTGTCCACTAAGAAGCCTCTCTACCATGTTCTCTAAATACCTGAGCGATTGTACAAGAATGCGGATTACAAACATTGTGTGGTTACAACTTAAATGCAGTCCTTGAGATGACGCATGTGTTCTGGGGGCCGGAGATCTGAAGGTCTGCGACCCACTGAGGGTTCTTGGCCATACTGTGTCTTTCTGTGGGCTTTCCATTTCCAATCATGGTGACGTGGGTGTGTCACTTTGTATGCTAATGTATTACAACAGGTATATAATGAAGCTCAGAGTTGTATCTGAAAGGTTTTCTAGGCTGAGCAGAGGAAGAAATGCTAAACAACCACAAAGTTAGGTAATATAGAGCTTTATTGGGGTCTGCGTGTCCGAGCGAGGTGCCCCAGTCCTCCGAGTGGGGTTGGGGAAGTCACTTGGCAAATAGGGAAAATGGCAGGGTTTTACTTTTGTTGGCTCCCCGTGGGAGCTGGGGATGGGTCCCCTTTGAATAATGGCAATACTTTATTTGGCATAAAAAAATAAATATTTATGGCAAAAAAACACTTTTATGGGTGGTTTTTTCCTCAGACTCAGGTTGCTACGAGAATATCTGTTTTGGCAAACCCCTCCCTTTCGGCTCTCTGGTCTGACGTCATCGTTCGTCCACCATTTTGATTGTGGTCCGGCCGCCATTTTGTTGTTGTCCAACTGCCATGCGGATTGTGCTCCTGGCCGCCCTTTTATCCTACCCCGCCCATCCTGACAATAGCAAGGTAAAATTAGTTGACAAGTTGAATTAAACTGGTCTTTTGCTGGTTCTAAGCCATAAATCTGTTGGGGGTTTATAGCCCTTGACAGTCCTTGTAGCCTTTATCCCTTACAGCCATTTTACCACACACCGTATCTCATAGGTACTTATATTTGGCCTGAAAGTATTAAACATCAAGTTTTCTTTCTAAAAGAACAATATCTCATTGAGTTTGGATGGAACATTTTGTAGGTATGCTGACCTCTTTATCAGTATTTTATTCTCTGTAGGAAAACAATTCGGATTTTGATCAAGTCCTACGTGTATACATAAATAAAACCTAAGCACCACGTGGCAACATAAGAACAGTATTGACAAGTATTGTCTTTGCCTTCCAAGGTCAGCCTTCGCATGAAGTCCATCCACTGAAGTCGTTTGTGGCAAGTACTTTGTGAACGGAGTTTGTGCATTTTTCTCTCTTTATACCAATTATGTCTATTTTGGAACGGGAGTTTTTAACGTGTGTGGTAGTTTTCAAAATGTGTCCATGAACTCTTTGTTCTTCCTCTCAGGAGGTGGAATCTAATTCATCTTTCCTAAAGTGTGGGCTAGATCTAGTGACTCACTTCCAGCCAATAGAATTTGTCGCAAATAATACCATTATTTTTTTTAATTGTGGTGAAATATACTTAACATTGACCATTTCAACCATTTTTCAGTGTACAGTTCAGTGTATAATTTAGCCTTATGAGAGACCCAACCTAAAATTTTCCAGCTAAACTGTTTCCAGATTTTGGATTCCTCTTAGAAATGTGACATTTTTCATTGAACAGTTCTGTTCACTGATACTCACGTTGTGGCCCAAGTGAAACTGTACCCCTTCCCCCCAGCCCCAAGCCCCCAGCCCCCAGCTCCCAGCCCCCAGCCTCCAGCAGCCACTGTTCGACTTCCTTTCTCTGTGAGTCTGAGTACTGGAAGTGTCTAAGTGGAATGATATAGTATTTGTCATTTTATAACTGGTTTATTTTGCGTAGCAAAATGCTCATCTTCAAGGTTCATCCATGTTGTAGCATGTGTTAGGATTTTTTTCCTTTTTCAGGCTAAATAACATCCCATTGCATGTATATACTTCTCGTTCATCTATTCATCCACTGATGGACACTTGGGCTGCTTTCACTTTGGGGCTGCTATGAACATGGCTATATAACTCCCTACTGTCAATTTACTTGCCATATATGAGTATACCTATGGGTGGAATTGCTGGATTGTATGGTAATTCATGGCTTAATTGTTTACAGGAAGGACAGTGAGCACCCACTCTCAAGTAGTTGCCTTTATCCTTATATTATTGTTTTATTTTCTTTACCACAAACCTTATCCGAAATTCTCTTTCATTTCTTTTACTTATCTTTTATTTGCTTATCCGGTCTCTCCCAGCAAACTGTTAGATCCAGAGGAGCAGAGACCTTTTCTGTGGTATTCACTTTACTCCCAGCACTGGGTCCACAGGAAGTGCTAGATGGGCAGTCAGTCACTGGGCGAGTGGGAAGCATGAGTGGGAAGAACCTGGCACACCAGAGGGAGAAGAGAAGGCTCAGTGCCTGCAGCTCAGGAAGCAAGGCGACATGTGGGGAGGGTGATGCTGGGAGACTGGCAGACACCAGTGCTGCAAGGCCTCTGAGACCTTGTGGGTATATCTCTATTTCGCTCTCTCTAAATGGAATCCCTTCATTCCACTTCTCTTCACTGTCTGACCAACTGCTCCATTCTTCAATTTCCACTTTAAATATCTGCCTGCCTGCTTGCCTAGCAGAATTGGATGTGCCCTTATCTGGTTTCCCAAGTCAATTCATATCTCAATTTTAGGGCTTCTATTGAGTCACTAATCTCTGTTTCCAAGCTTCTCTCTTCCATTGACTTGAGTTGTTTGAGGGCAAGGCTCTTGTCTGACCTCTCTTATTTCAGGGCCCAACACACTACACATTGTATAGTGGGTGCCCAGTGGACTTTACTATGTGTGCGAGTGGATAGATAATGAGGGGATAACATGGACCTCAGGGCTTTGTTCACCCCTAGCTAAGCTTTGAGGCCATGCTGTGGTTTCTAGATGCACAGCCTCCTCTCTAAGTTTATTCCAGGAAACCTAGAATGAGGAGAACTGGCTTGCCTACTTCTTTCTTTTTAGGTCTTACAGTAGCTCTTCTAATCTACAAAGCCTTGCTCCAGAAATTTTAAGTTATTCAGAACTGGGATACTTTTCTATAGGTTTACGCCAACAGTTAATTGATCAATATAATTCACATATTTATTTTTCATTATTAGGTCTTCCCTCTTCTAGTGAATGATATTTGGTCCTAAATTCAGAAATGATGTTCAGTCCTAAATTTCACATGTAAAACAAAACAGTTAAATAATGATTTAGTCTAGGGTCTCTGAGAAGCAGATGCTAGGAAAGGATTAGATGTATAGGAGAAGTGGAGAAAACACCTGAGAGGGATAATGGGAGGGAGCAGGAGGAGGCAGGGAGATCCATCAGATCATGAAGCAGGTGTGATGTGTGAAGAAGAGAGACAAGGACGAAAGGAAAGAGAGATAAAAGGATGGAGGGAAGGAGAGTGGGAGGGAGTGTCATGAGCAGATATCTGCAATACAGTGTTTCCTATCAGTTAGCTGGGCTACTGCTTGGCTAGCTGCCTATTGAGCAACCCGACACCAAGGAATAGACAAGAGCCACATGAGAAAACTATGCTCTTCATTTAGATGTTACTGAATGCAGGTTCACTTAAAGTAGAGCATCAACATACATTAATATTCTACTTACACTGTAATAATCTAAGAGAACTATAACACACATACACAGCAATCAAGAGGGAATAATAAACCTGAGTCCCAGAGTCTCAGTCAGGATGTCCAGGAGAAAGCATAGTAGGCAATTGGGTGTCAGCATTTTGCAAGGAAGAATTTTTTGGAGCCAGATGGGCAGCAGGGTAGTTAAAGTCTTCAGTCCAGCAGGGCAGATCCTCTGGTGGCCAATGCCAAGGGAGATCAGTGTGGTATGAAGCAGCCCTCTGGTGTGTGGAGCTCAGCTGTCTCAGCAGTGGTCTGGAGCCTGCCTCAGTTATACCCTTGAGAGTCATGTGCCCCACTCTTCTGGGTTTCTTGATAAGTGTCTTGGCACCCTGATGGCAAGGAAGGAATTTCCCTGGGACCTATCTATGGGTGGTCTTGCTTTGCAGACACAGCTGTTCTGGTCACATGTGCAGATATCTTAAGTATGTCTCCTTGCTAGATGTGTCTAGCATGACTTAGATTGTTTTTTTCTTAAACCAAAGTGCCATGGCTGACTGGCAGCTGTCATGATTGACATGAGTGACTCCATTTTGTTTTATATACTTTATGCTATCTTGATCGGACCAATGCTATTTTATTGGTCCTGTTCTCCACAGGGAAGAAAGGAATGGAGGATAGCCATACATAGACTGTCATGTAGTTCTAAGAACATTTCAGCAATGTCAAAACAGAGTCCCTGAGCTAAAGTCACCCATCAGAGGAGCCCCTGAGTTCTCCTAGAAATGGGCCTCCTTGGTATCCCTGTCATGCTCAGTCATTGTCTGGGAGCAGCCTGTCAGAATCATGGCCTCCTTGTTAATATACTGGCAATTAAGGCTGGAGGTGAATTTTGCTTCCAGAAATAGAAGATCTGATAGGCATATTCCATTGGCTACCAAAAACAATTGCAAAATTTAGGCTTAACTACCCCTGATTTTAATTGAAATAGTTGTGTGATCCAAGACACTTTTGGGGTTTAGGCATTAATCATGCATCTGGACCCCCTTCTCAGTTGTATTTTGAACAGGGAATTGGTGTCAGAACATTCTAAATAAAGATTCCAAAGGGATCCAGGTCATTGAAAATGTTAAGCTATAATTCTGCTTTTATTTCAAAACACAGTACATGCGTTACTTTCCTTCTACTTCAGAAAGACACTGATTCAGGTCATGGGATGCCTATTTGACTCCCTAGATCTAGGGGCTGCTTTTGCAAAGCCTTACATATTTTATAAACTGATTTATCAACCAAGAAAGTTTCCAATTTGCTTTTGCCGTAAAATTAGAAGGTCTCCTATGGTTGGCCATTTTTCTTCTACCCCCTAGGTTTGCTGCAATATCTCCTCTCAGGAATACTGAGGCCCTCAGTAATACTGACATCCACAAGACAAAGAGAGTTGGCTTTCACCCCTGTAAGATGACTATGTAGGAAGCCAGTCTTGTCAAGAGGGCTTCTTTCCAGACGCCCCTCTGTCAAATCTCTCATTTTGGGAACCTTGTGAAAATGTCAGGTTAGATAGTTGTGGGATCCAGTATAGACAAGCATAGTGTTTGGAGGTTAGAAATACTAGCTCTACCACATGACTGTCAGCAAAAGCAGGTGACTGGTGGATGTCCGGATCCCAAACCACTAGAAAAGCTCCAGAAGGAAAGGGTGGGCTAAGAGTAGTTGTTGGATACTTAGTCACAGAACATGTAGAGGAGCAATTCATTCATTAGGCTAGATGGAATTGGGTAATGAAGAAGAATCCAGTTCACAGTGGGTGGGAGCAGTGAAGCATAGGGAGAAAAGTTGCAATCAAGTTTCTGATCTACTAAAGTAGAAGACAAGGACTCGGGCACAGAAGTAAAAATGAGGACTCAGTTTCCTGGAGATACTGGGGTTCAAGGATAAGATCCTATCATTAGAGCCTAATCTAGTGTTAGCTGATGATTTGCTGGCCTTGGGTTCTTTATCTGCCATATATATAGAGAGGATCTGAATTACTCCAGAGTCTGAGCTAGAATTCCTACTTTACACATAGGGACTATGCAAACGCTAGGGTTCAGAAATAGAGACACCATAACTTCAAGAAGTGAGAAGTATAAATCTATGTGTTCAAACTATAATATAACAACTTCTATAATAGTACCACATTTACATTTAAAATGATTATTGATAGGTATATGTTTACTTTCATTTTATTTTTTAAACTATGTTCCACTGTTTCTTTCTCTTTCTCCTTCTCCTCCTTCTCCAGGCAAGTCCTTTAACATTTTTTTGTGATACTGGCTTGGTGGTAACAAAGTCCTTTAGCTTTTCCTTGTCCGGAATGCTCTTTATTTCTCCTTCTATTTTTAGATGATAGCTATGCTGGGTAAAGTTGTTTGTTGTAGGTGTTTGCTTTTTTAAAATTTTTTTAATTAAATTGCTGTTCAAGTACAGTTTTCTGTCGTTTACTCCCCCCCCAGCCCCCCCCCAGTGGTCCCCATCTCCCTCCCATTTCCATCCCCCAGGTATTTGCTTTTTATCACTTTGAATATTTCATGCTAATCTCTTCTGGCCTGAAGTGTTTCTGTTGAGAAATCAGATGAGTCTTATGGGAGCTCCCTTGTAGAAAAATAACTGCTTTTTTCTTGCTGCTTTTAAGATTCTCTCTTTCTTTTAACCTTTGCCATTTTAATTATGATGTGTCTTGGTGTGCACCTCTTTAGATGCATCTTGTTTGTGATTCTCTGCACTTCCTGAACTTGCGTGTCTTTTTCCTTCACTGGGTTAAAGAAGTCTTTGTTCATTATTTCTTCAAATAGGTTCTCAATCACTTGCTCTCTCTCTTCCTCTAATAGTACCCCTATGATGCAAATATTATCTTCATGTTGTCCCAAAGGTCCCTTAAACTATCTTTATTTAAAAACATTTTTCCCCCTGGCTGGTGTAGCTCAGTGGATTGAGCGTGGGCCTGCAAACCAGAGGATCACGGTTCAATTCCCAGTCAGGGCACATGCCTGGGTTGCAGGCCGGTTTCCTGCAGGCCAGTTGCCAGCAGGGTAGGCACAAAAGGCAACCATACAATGATGTTTCTCTCCCTCTCTCCTTCCCTTCCCCTCTAAAAATAAATAAATAAAGTCTAAAAATTTTTTAAACTTTTTTATTGATTATGCCATTACATTTGTTCTATTCCCCCCTCCATTCCCTTCCACCCTGCATGCCCCTCCCCCACCATTTCCCCCTTTAGTTCATGAACACGTGTCTCAAATTCTTTAGATTCTGTATTTCCCCTACTATTCTTACCCTCCCCCCTATCTATTTTCTATCTACTATCTATGCTACTTGTTTTCTGTACCTTCTCCCCCCTTCTCCTCCTCCCACTCCCCTGTTGCTAATCCTCCACATGATCTTCATTTCTATGATTCACTCTTGATCCAGCTGTCCTCTTAATTTGCTTTTGTTTTAGGTGTGGTTGTTGATAACTGTGAGTTTGCTGTCCTTTCACTGTTCACCTTTTTTATCTTCTTTTTCTTAGATAAGTCCCTTTACCATTTCATATAATAAGGGCTTGGTGATGATGAACTCCTTGAATTTGGTCTTATCTGAGAAGCACTTCATCTGTCCTTCCATTCTAAATGAAAGCTTTGCTGGATAGAGCAGTCTTGGTTGTAGGTCTTTGGTTTTCATGACTCGGAATAACTCTTTCCAGCCCCTTCTTGCCTGTAAGGTCTCTTTTGAGAAATCAGCTGACAGTCTGATGGGAACTCCTTTGTAGGTGACTGTCCCCTTATCTCTTGCTGCTTCTAGGATTCTCTCCTTCATTTTAATCTTGGCTAATGTAATGATGATTTGCCTCAATGTGTTTCTTCTTGGGTCCAACTTGTGTGGGACTCTCTGAGCTTCCTGGATTTCCTGGAAGTCTATTTCCTCTGCCAGAATGGGGAAGTTCTCTTTTATTATTTGTTCAAATAAGGTTTCCACTCGTGACTCTTCCCCTTCTGGTACCCCTATAATTCAACTGTTGGAACGTTTAAAGATGTCCTGGAGGCTCCTAAGCCTCTCCTCATTTTTTTGAATTCTTGTTTCTTCATTCTTTTCTGTTTGGCCATTATTTGCTTTCTTCTGGTCCACTCCATTGATTTGAGTCCCAGACTCCTTTCCATTACTATTGGTTTCCTTTGCATTACCATTCATTTCAATTAGTTTAGCTTTCATATGTTTCTCTAATTTGTGACTAAAATCAACCAGTTCTGTGAGAATCCTGATAACCAGTGTTTTTGAACTGTGCATCTGAAAGTTTGGCTATTTCCTCATTGCTTAGATTTATCGGCTCTGGGGCTCTGAGTTGTTCTTGAGCCATTTTTGGTCTGTTTGTGCCGGTAAGTAAGTAAGAGGGGCAAAGCCTTAGTTGTTTACCAGGGCGGGGCCACCCAGGTCGCTGGTTTGTGACGCTGTGTGTGGGGGCGGGGTCAGAGAGGGAGCAATGGCGGTCCTCTCCGCTAGCCCAGTCTGTCCCGTCCCACCAGAGCTGTGCGAGCCTGCTGCCCCGCGCCGTGGTCTCAATGCTTGCCCGTTCACTGGTTTATCTGCACGGAAATGCGCGACCTACCGCAGACAGCCAGCCGTGCCTCTTCCTTGTGTGCACCCGTAGCTAGCCCGCGATCCGAGCCTTCTGCTGCTTGTGCACCACCAGGTCAGGGATCTTTTTGGTTAACCGGCTCCGCTGCTGGCTTTGCCCCCCCTTACCAGTTTAGCTGAGCATTTCATCCTTTTTCGGACTCCGTATTGTCAATTTTCTGTGTGGTCTCGTTATGTTTATCATTGTTAAAAATAGTTGTTCTTAGATTTGGTTGTGCACGGAAGCAAGCTGGGTCCACCTACGCATCCATCTTGGCGGAAGTCTAAAAATTTTTTTAAATGTATAAAATAAACTAAAAACATTTTCCCCTCTTTTTGCAGTGCTGATTGGGTGGTTTTTTTCTACCTTGTCTTCCAAGTTGCTGATTCAATCCTCTGCTTCATTTAACCTACTGTTTATTCCTTCCAGTGTATTCTTTATTTCAGATATGGCATTCTTCATTTCTAACTTGTCCTATTTAATGTTTTCTATGTCCTTTTTCATGCTGTTGATCATCCTTATGATCATTACTTTCAACTCTGTATCTGATAAATTCCTTGCCTCCATTACATTAGGCTCTTTTGCAGAATTCACGTGTGCTTTCATTTGATGTCTTCCCCTTGGTGTTTGTTCCTGTGCATTAGGTAGATCTGCTGTAACTCCAAATCTTGATAGAATGGCCTTATGTAGTAGGTCTCCTATGGGGTCCAGTGGTACAGACACATTGAGCACCTAAGAAGGGTGCTCTGGGAATGTCCCTTTGTGAATTATGTGGGCCGTCCTATTGTAATTGAGTCTTGATTACTATTGGCCTGTTCATGAGTGAGACTGACCCTCAGACTGGCTGACTGAGAGGCCCACCTCCTACACAGTGTGCAAGCTGCAGTGCAGGTGCTGATTTCATGAAGCAGGATTCGTCTCAGCAGGGTTTGGTGTCTCCTGAGAGCTCCCTGTGGATATGCTGCCTGTGAAGCTTATTGGATCCTGCTGTTGTTTTCTGAACATGACACTGGATGTGGTGGTTCTGGGCCCATTCAGAGGGACTCTGGTTCAGTCCTATGTCAGACACTGCCTGTGACTGCCACTAGGCAACCTGTTTTTAGCTGTCAGCAATCCACAGCTTGTGGCTCCCTCTGCTGGGCCTGGGTGTGTGTGAAAGGACCAAGCTGTGCACCAAGGCCAGCTTTTACCAGCATCAGAATTGGGAACAGATCAGCAAAAGCCTCAAAACACCCCAAGATCTGCCTCTGCCTACAGACTGCCCATTAGGCTTAGCCACTGAAAGATCCTCTGGCTAATACTCTTCAGGAGGGAGTAAAGGACACAGAACTGAGCAAGAGAGATTCCAGTGGGTGGGGCTATTGCTTTCCCCCCAGGCTGTTGCCACAGGGCGGGGAGTGCTCTGCCTGAGAGAGATGGCATATGCAGTGTGGGAGGATGAGTGAGCACAAGGAAACTGGAAGCTGACCTTCAGATCTCTCCTCTGCACCACAAACCCCAGACTCTGCTCACATGGCTCTAACCGACTTTGTTCTCCCTTTTTTGGAGCCCAGGGTAAATGGCTGTGAACAATATTTTAAGTGTTGGCCCTTTTAGAGGATGGTTGTATGTCTAGCTGTCTGTCCCCAGTAGACCGAAACCCCACTGCTTTTCACAGATGAATGTTATGTGGGTGCCTTTCCAGGTTCTGGTGCTCTAGGCTGGGTAGCCAGCTTGGTGTTTACACCCAACATTTCTCAGGGGCACTCCTGCCCCAAAAGCTGACCTATCCTAGCCAGCAGTCTTGTGCCTCCACACTTCCTACCAGTCTCAATGTCGCTTCTTCTATAAATACTTGGTTATAACACTTCTTTCCAGGTAGTCCTCAGTTGGTTATTCAGGATGATTTTCCTGTAATTCAGTTGTAGTTCCAATTTGGTCCTGGGAAGAAGTTAGTGTAGCTTCCACCTAATCCAGCACCATCTTAGATCTTTGCTATTACATGTTTGTTTGTTTGATCCGACAACCCTACCTCTTGAGTAAGATAGTAATATAACTTTTAGTCTTGGCTCTGGCTGGAGGGAGGAGAATAGGAGAAGTTTCCCTAAGAATTCCCAAAGACAAGAGTGTCCTCTTACATTTTAAGGCATGAAGTGCCTTAAATAATAAATTTTATTTATAAATTAAATGCTTAAATAATATGCCTTAAATGCCTGAAATTAAATGCCTTAAATAATATGCCTATTATAAATTATATGCCTTAAATAATAAATTTATATTTATTTACCTATATGCCCCTAGGTACCTGGAATAAACAAGTGTAAATCCATTCTCGAGGAATCCAACTTAAACACAGACTTCAAAGAATAACAAGTGATGAATTTACACAAACATTAATTCACAATCAGAAAACACAAAACACATGAAGAAACATGCCACTGTGGGTGAGACTTAGGAGAAGTAATAAATAATAGAATCACACTTGAAAAGACTAAAGGTGTTCAAAGAAGAAAAAGATAAATAAAATAAAATACAATTAAAAACAAAAACAAAAAGGACAAGAAAATTTAAACAGGGAAAAAAGACTAAAGGTTTCAGATTTGAAATATAAAATAAGTAAGTTTAATTTGCTAAAGTAAATAAAAGACAATATGAGACATATGACTAAGAAACACAAGACCACAAAAAATAGTCAGGTACTTTAAAAAAGTATTATATAAAACTCCTAAAAATGAAAAATTTTAAAAATAAACTTACAGATATAATGGATTGGCTATTCAAAAGACATAGTTAAAGAGAGATAGTGGAATAGAAATTGTGAAAGTGAGATTAAGAGACATAGAATAGAGTAAGAGAATGGAGCAAGAAAACATTTAAAGATATAGTGGCTAGGAATTCCCAGTGTTAAAAAAAAGACTCAAATATCAGTTTCAAGAAGAAATCAGACGAAAGAAGTCACACTCAGATTCTCCTGGATTACCCTTCTTTTTTGAGGACCCCAGGATACTGTACTGATCCATGAGTAAATAAGATTTTTGTTAACACCTAGTATAGGCCCTAAACACCATTAATAATTAGTTTCACTAAATAAATGTAGTCTAGTATATGCTTTATATTCCATATTTTATTTTAAGCTGATTTTGGTTAATGGTTATCTAAAATAATTTTAGATGTATCCTCTCACCCCAGTTATGTAAAAATTAAATATATAGACTTGGATGGCAAACAAATACATTTTAATACAAGGCAAGTTCCTTTGTTTACACTTACTGAGATAAGGAGAAGAGTTTCTTTTCACCTGTTGACTACAGTGTTCATGTAAAGCTTAGGAATAGTAATTTCAGAGTTATAGGCATCTGCTTTTTCATCAAGGGAATATTCTTTTCCACTTGCATCCCATGGGATACAATAATAGGGATGATAACAATGTATGATAATGATAATGATGAATTTCAGCAGTAAGCACTAGAATAGGAGTCAGCAAGCATTTTCAATTTCTGCAAAAGATGGAATAGTATTTTAGACATTGTAAGCCAGATGTTCTTTGTCTCGTCGTCTCAACCTCTGATGTTGTAGTATTAAAGGAGCTATGAACAGCATGTAAATAAATTAAACTTTACTTACAAAAACAGGCCAGGGTTTTACTCTATGGCTGTAGTTTGCTCTACCATGGATTAAAATACAGGCATACCTTAGAGAAACTGCAAGTTCAGTTTCAGACTACTGCAACAAAGCCAGTAACACAATAAAGTGAGTCATAATCTTTTTGCAGGGGGAAGGCCTGGCTTTCAATTTGTAAAACACACTACATTTGTGAAGCTCAATAAAACAAGGTATGCCTATACTGAGGGTGTCTGAAGTCCAGTGAATTACTTAGTTGTAGCTAGGCGTACTTCTTAAATTTTGCTTAAATTATATTTTTCAAACTGTATCATAAATCAGTATAAAAATAAAGATAAAATACATTTATTTTATTTTAACATATATTTTTTAAATTGCATTTTATTGATCATGCTATTAGAGTTGTCCCAATTTTTCCTTCTTTGCCCACTCCACCCAGCACCCTCACTCCCTCACACAATCCCCACACCATTATTTATGTCCATGGGTCATGTGTAGGTTCTTTGGCTACTCCATTTCCTATACTGAACTTTACATCCCCATGGCTATTCTGTAACTACCTATTTGTACTTCTTAATCCCCTCCCCTCTTTACTCATTCCCCCAAATCCCCCTCCCATCTGGCAACCATCAAACTGCTCTCTGTATTCATGATTCCATCTCTGTTCTTTTTGTTTGATTAGTTTGTTTTTTAGATTCAGTTGTGATAAATTTGTATTTTTTGCAATTTTATTTTTCATAGTTTTGGTCTTTTTCTTAACAACTCCCTCTAACATTTCATATAATAATGGTTTGGCAATGATGAACTCCTTTAGTTTTTTCTTGTCTTGGAAGCTCTTTATCTGTACTTTAATTCTAAATGATTCCTTTGCTGAGTAGACCAATCTTGGCTGTAGGTCCCTGCTTATCATGACTTTAAAAATTTCTTGCCAATCTCTTCTAAAAATTGAAAGTTTTCAATTTCTTGCTCTTTCTCTTCACCTTCTGGCACCCCTATGATTCAAATGTTGGAATGTTTAAAGTTGTCTCAGAGGATCCTAAGCCTCTCCTCACTTTTTCGAATTCTTGTTTCTTCATTCTGTTACAGTTGAATGTTTATTTCTTCCTTCTTTTCCAAATCATTGATGTGAGTCCTGGTTTCCTTGCCTTCATGGTAGGTTCCCTGTGTATTTTTCTTCATTTCACTTTGCATAGCCTTCACTTCTTCCTCTATTTTGTGAACATACTCAACCATTTCTGTGAGCATCCTGATTATCAGTGTTTTGAACTCTGCATCTGATAGGTTAGCTATCTCCTCATCGCTTAGTTCTTTTTCTGGAGTTTTGATCTGTTCTTTTTTTGGGCCATATTTCTTTGTCTCAGTGTGCCTGTCCTGATGTAAGAGGCAGAGGGTTAGGTATTCACCAGGTCGGTACAACCCACTTTGCTGAACTGTGGTGCTGTATGTGAGGGAAGGGTCTGAGAGAGAACAATGCTGCTTGCTTAGTTCTCAGCAGCTTTCAGTCACTTCGCTTGCTACCAACAAATGAATTGGGCCCTTCTGGTGCTGATTCCTGGGTGGGTGGGCTCATGTACATGAGGATCTTGTAGGATCTGTGGTCCCCTCCAACAGACTTTCCTGTGAGACTGGCAGTTTCTCCCACTGCCACAACCTCCACAAGATTTTTAGAGCCAGAAGTTTTGAAGCTTTCTTTGCCAGCACTGTAACTGCAGGTTGCCTGGTCTGTCTCACTCCCCAGTTGTTTTTCCTGGTTTATCCACTCACGAATGTGTGACTGCCCTGTCCGCCGGCTACCACCTTGCCTTGTGTCCTCTCCGCCCCTCCTACCAGTTTGGAGGAATGTTTCTCCTTTAACTCCTTGGTTGTCAGACTACCATACAGTGCAATTTTCTTACAGTTCTGGTTGTTTTTTGTTTTTAAATTGGTTATCGTTCTTCTTTTGGTTGTGTGAGGAAGTGAAGCATATCTATCTATGCCTCCATCTTGGCTAGAAGCCAAAATTTTATGACTTTTAATGCAGTTTCACGTCTAAAGAAATAACAGCATCAGGCCTGGTGGTCTGCATTCTTGTGAGCTCTCAGGTGAGGCCAGGGCTGCTGGTCCTCAGACCATGCATGCTCTGAGGAGAAAGGGTATAGACTTCTCTTCAGAGAGATCTGGAAGAAGAGCCATTGGATAGCTGAAGACTTGAAAAGTAGTGTTTTGTTTTTACTTCTGAGCATATCTATGGCCAAGGGAAACAAAGAAATGAAGAAATATAAATTACAGATGTAATATATTACTTCTAAACAGAGGAAAGAAGTGGTACAGATAATCCACAAAAAGAATGAGAAAAGGGGAAGAATGAAGACCAAAGATACAGAAATTGCTTTTGAAGAGGAAAGGGGGATAGTGAAAAAGAAGGAGGGAGGAAAGAAAGGCATTAACTAAGTAGTTTTTGAGTTGATGAGGAAACTAGAGAGAACTCATATTAGAAGACTATAGGATATTGGCAGTGAAACAGAAAATTAGATCATTGCTGCTCCTGAGAATACGAAGAGAGTGCTAGTACCAGGATGAACCCTGGCCCCTCCTTTATCCTCCTCATGCATATGAGGCATCAGAGATATACATTTCACTGGTGTTTGTTATTGCAGTGAAAGTAATTTGAATATAGAAGCACTGGCTCTGTTTTTATGGTAGCTCAGGTTTTGATGAGAGAGCTGTTTCATAAAATTCCTTTAAATACTGCAATAATATACCAAACTGATTTTGGACAGAGAAGAAATTAGAGTTTATTCTCTAAGAGCTATAGCTGTTATTTTCAGTATATATTACACTGATTTAGAACAAAAAAAATTTTTTTAACAAAAAATATTTTTAATATCTACTATTTCTGTCACAATTAAATTCATTCTCTTCATCTTTAGTAATCAAATTTCAATATTGAAAGCTCATTATACATTATTTCTTAGATGTGTTTTATGTACCTTCTTGCATGAGTGGATCAAGAAACTTTAAGATGGCTAAAGTAGAGGATACAGGAAATGGAGGCACACCAGTAGCCCATATTGGTATGGAAAAAATTTTATTAACTATTATTCTGTAAGTGTATATCCAAGCTGACCAAGTCTTAACACTTTCTCTGTTTATAAACAATTATGCATTGACCTGACCTGTCCTCACAGTTGTGTACTTCCTAAATTATAGGACAGATTGACAAACGTGATAAATACTTGTAGCATAAGGTATAAATGATTCTGATGTTTGCATTGAGGACATGCTGTTGCATTCTGTTTCACTTTTATTCTATCAGGGTCATGACTTGTTTCTCTGATTAAAGATCACTTTTATCTCATCACGTATTATGTTCACTTCAGTATAGGCACACTTTTCCATGTTAGTTATAGTCTTTGAAACATACTTTTACTTTTGAAATCTTAACTGCGTGTTTTGTTAAACTTACATTCTTTTTTTATTCAGTATTTATATTCATATTTCTTTTCAGTTGATGTCCTTATCCACTCAGCCCTTGGGAAAAAAAAAACACAAAACACTGACACCTAATGTAATAATTTCCAAAGCTAAGCATGAGGATTCAGCTGTGTACTAACTCTGCATGGATGTATAGTTGGCTTTCATATTTTCATATAATTGAGTACACATCTCTTTGCTCTCTAGATTCTCCTGGAAAATATTCTCACTTAAAGGTAATAACTTTTATATTTTTATATTGAAGTACTAACTACAGATTGTATGAAATGTAAATTTTTTTAACCATCTTGTTTAAAACTTATTCAGCCTACTGTTGAAGAGAAAGGTCCTATTCCTGAAAAAGCAGCAGGAATGAATTTTCTACAAACATCCAGATCAGGTAAATTTTGTGCTACAAATTTAACTCTGGAAAGGAACACATGAGAATATTTGACATGCTCATAGTCTTCTTATTCCTAATTCCTTTTTTTTTTTTTTGGAAGTTGAATTGTAGGTTTTGACATAAGTAATGTAGATGTCACTTTTAGAATCCATGTTTGATATTTGCAGAAAAATAAACCAAGATTTCTAAAATGTAAACTTTAAATAAGATGTTTTTACTTTTGTTTTGGTAGCCTAAAGTTCCCAATTTGGAACCACTATAGTTATTAGGGATTCCCATAGGATAATTTTTAGACTCTTAAGATTTTTCCACTGTTGTAAAATGCTTATTTGGCCATGGCTGGTGTGGCTCAGTGGATTGAGTGCCAGCTTGTGAACCGAAAGGTATCTGGTTCAATTCCCAGTCAGGGCACGTGCCTGGGCTGTGAGCCAGACTCCAGTTGCCGGAGTGTGAGAGGCGACCAATCATTGTTTCTCCCACATATTGATGTTTCTCTCCCTCTCTTTCTCCCTCCTGTGTCTCCTCTTTTGAAAATAAATTTTTTTAAAAAAAAAGCGAAAGGAAGCAATGCTTTTAAAGTAAATAAATAAAGTAAAATAAAATGCTTATTTGAAGTTGTATTTTTATCTAGAGTTAAATTTCACTTGCTAACATGTCAATAGTGTTTTAAGTATTTCATCTCAGTGTTGTTACACTGATGATCTTAAGCCAACCAGATGGTCTGATTAGAAGATTCCTGTGTGTGTGTGTGTGTGTGTGTGTGTGTGTGTGTGTGTGTGGTGTCTTTGAGTATTGAAAATGGGGAAGAAAACAATCATAGTGAATATTTGGTAAACACAACCTCTTAAAACACTAATTTTGAAATTTTAGGACTCAGGGTGCCCTTATACTGTTAAAAATTATTGAGAATTCCAAAGAATTTTTAAGTGGGTCATTCCTCTTGATGTTTACAGTATTAGAAAATCAAACTAAAAAATTTGAAACACAAGCAGTATAATCATATATCCTATTAGCCATTAGAACTATGACCCATTAAGCATTAGAGCTATGATGTTATCATGGATCATGTCTGTGGAAAACTCTACCCGTATACTTACAAGGGAATGAGAGTGAAATGGCCAGTGAGGTTTGGTATTGCTGTGAAAATCGTCTTGACCTGTTGGACCCCCGACCCAGTGTGTCTTGGGATCCCAGGGATTCTCCGATGACACTTGAGCACCACTATTTTAAGTTGTATATGGTTCATGGATGTCAGACGATAAAGAGCCCCTCGTGATTAAACAGGCTTTAAAAGCTTCATCTGTTCATTTGTTGCTTTTTGCTTTCACTTGTCTTAAAAAGTTGAAATCTGATGATTTTGTTTAAATAAGAGGAAAATGTTTTTGTTCATTCATTGCCTGTGCCATGTCACTTTGTACTCACTGGATTTAGTATGGACCTAGACTGATCCTGTTTTTACCTGGAAACAATAAGGTCACTTAAGGTTATCATTTCTCGTATGAATTTGTATTTATCTAAGGGTTAAAGATGAATTTTGAAGATACTTGTGTGTTTTAAAAGGGCCATTTTATTGTAATTATGTAATTTCTATTTGAAGTAGTACCACTCATTAAAAGTTTTTCTAACCCATGTTTTCTGATGCATATTTAACCTTAAAATAAGTGGTTAGACATACATTTTAATAACAAAAAATTCATACCCTGAAGAATCTTAATTATTAATAAACAAAGCTTTTATGGAAAACAGAATATGTATACAAATTGCTAAGTGAATAAAAATCAGCCATATAAGTAAAGAAAGAACAAAAATGAGAGACAGTAGTTAATTAAACTTCTCTATGTGAATGTCAAGGGCAAGACACATAAAGTAATATGTATAATGAAGAGTCGTGTTTAGGGGAAGAGGAAGACATGGGACTACTTCTCTGAAGAAAGAATTTTTATAAATCTGTCAGATTTGTCTTATCATTTACACTGTAATAAATGAAAACTTTATTTTCATGTTCTTCACATTATGGTTTTACTACTAGTTTGACCCTCAGTCATGAGAATTGTCAAAGATCTGAGATTTTATCTTTTATATATCTTTATTTAATTTTTAAAAAAATCTTTGCCTGAGGATTTGTTTATTGATTTTAGAGAGAGAGGAAAAAAGAGAAAGAGAAATATCCATGTGAAAGAGAAATATCAATCAGTTATGTCTCATATGTGCCCCAACCACAACCTGAGTATGTGCTCTGATGGAGAATCAAACCCCCAACCTTTTGGCAGGTATGGGACAACGCTCCGAACAGACCAGCTGAGCCACCTGGCCAGTGCAAAGACCTGGGAGTTTTAAAGTTCATGAAAAATGTCCATTAGTACACACAATTAGTACCACAATTGATGACCTAAAGTCAGTCAGCGTTCACAGACTAGACAGACGACCTTAACAGACAGAGAAAAAGATTAATGTCGGAGCTACTTCTGTTAGGGAAGTTTAGGCTGCATGACGTGTGTGATCACAGTTCCCAGCACAGAGAGAGAGCAAAGGTGATCATAAAGAAAGAGTTCATCCCTAGGTCACCTCTGTGGCTGCACTATAGTTTTGACTTTTCAAAAATCATTTTGTGGCAAAATCCACTTTATATTTACTCCTTTTATGCAACCTACAGCCAAACAGAATATCTTTTAGCAAGACATATGCATTCTTCCTGTAATGAATGTAACATATACTTAAATATAAAGAGACTTAGGAGAAAGAATAAACTCCTTTACATTAGTATTTGGCATACACTTGGGAGTGGGTAGCAGAATTATATTTAGAGCTCTGGGACTAGATGGGAAAACTAGGTAGAGATCTAAGTATTGCCTACTCAAACAAATGTCATTCCTTAGCTTTATTTTTATAGCTCTGAATTCACAAGAATTATAACTATATTCAGTGTACCTGAAAAATCACCTTCCAAAACCAAATATTAAAGTTTTTCTTGCATTTCCTATGGCTTTATCCATTTTAGAATTGGCTTTTCCAGCAGTAATGGGAATCCCTGAGAATTTGCTGCACAGTACCTACTTCTGAGCTGTGTCCACATAGTTGTTACCTTGTTTTATTTTTTAATGAATACATGATTCACGAGGAATATTGGTTTTAAGGGGTGCTGTGTCATTTAAAATTAATGTATGAGAACCAGTTTTAATTCTAAGAGGATACTCGCTCTGTTGACCCAGCACATCTAATATGTGTTGCACTTTGTGTATTCTGTATTACCTTAGTGTCCTTTTTCAGTTACATGATCAGGGGTGTGGGGATAGATCGAACACGTATATATATGTTTAGGGTTATGCAACATTTGAACCCTAACATTGCATATTAGATATAGCTTTAACTGTTCTAAGTAGCTCCATTTAGCTAATATATAGATTTGTCAGCAGAATTAGACTTAGAAGTGACACCAGAGGAAGAGCAAGAAAGGCTTAATGGAAGTGAAAATAACCACCCACAGGTATGTAAAATTTAAATTTAAATTTCTGGTGTAATATTGTTTTCTTTTAATAATGTAACATAGTCCAACGAAGTTACCTTTCAAGCTAGTCTCTTAGAGTCAGTAGATCATAATTGAATATTTAGTTTTAACTAGTTACGAGACTTAGTTATTGTTAGAATCTATAGTAATTTATAGCTCAGCTTTCTTTGTAATAGAGGCAAAAACATCTCAAATATTGTTCACTGCTTGCATTTTTATAACTTCTTTACATGATAAAGAAGGTAGCATCAAATACTGAATCATATCGTTAAACGGTTAAAATAATGAACAATGTGACAATGATGACCACTGAGTTGGAGTCATGTGAAAAGAGTAATCACAGTCAGTGGTTCAAAATTTGCTTGTCATATTGGTACTCACTAATGCCAGGGTTAAAGCTTAATGCTGCCTTGTGATCTCTATGTAATTGAACTCAGGGTCTACATAGAGGGAGAGAATGGGGTCATAAAATTGTTTCAACTACCAATTAAGAATATCACATCTTCCCAAATTGAACCTTTTGCTGTTAGAGTATAAACAATAACTTTCAAATTTATTTCATTTTAGTGTAGAAAATCAGTGAATATTATCACATTTTTATCCACTCTCATTAGCAATATTATTAGAACATATTAGAATTGAATCCGCAAGATAATTGTATCAATGTATACACTATCATATTATTCGAATAAAAATTGTAGAAATTGCTTTTATTTTGGATTGGTGTCAATGCTTTTGGCTCCTAATAATTTTTTAAAATATATTTTCTTGATTATGCCATTACAGTTGTCCTATTCCCCCCTTCATTCCCCTCCACCTTGCATACCCCCTCCCCCGCCATTCCCCACCTTTCATTTATGTCCATGTGTCACAAGTTCTTTAGATTTGATATGTCCCATACTTTCCTTGTCCTGCCCTCTGTCTATTTTCTACCTACCGTCTATGCTACTTATTCTCTGTACCTTCTCCCCCCTTCTCCTCCTCCCACTCCCCTGTTGCTAACCCTCCATGTGATCTCCATTTCTATGGTTCTGCTCCTGATCTAGCTATCCTCTTAGTTTGCTTTTGTTTTAGGTATGGTTGTTAATAACTGAGTTTGTTGTCCTTCCACTGTTCATATTTTTTTATCATCTTTTTCTTAGATAATTTCTTTTAACATTTCATATAATAAGGGCTTGGTGATGATGAACTCCTTGAATTTGACCTTGTCTGGAAAGCACTTTATCTGCCCTTCCATTCTAAATGAAAGCTTTGCTGGATAGATCAATCTTGGATGTAGGTTTTTGGATTTCATGACTTGGAATACTTTCCAGCCCCTTCTTGCCTGTAAGGTCTCTTTTGAGAAATCCGCTTGACAAAGAGACCTTGTCAAGGTCTCTTTTGACAGTCTGATTGGAACTCCTTTGTAGGTGACAGTCCCCTTATCTCTTGCTGCTTCTAGGATTCTCTTCTTCATTTTAATCTCGGCTAATGTAATGATGATGTGCCTTGGTGTGTTCCTTCTTGGGTCCAACTTCTTTGGGACTGTCTGAGCTTCCTGGATTTCCTGGAAGTCTATTTCCTTTTCCAGATTGGGGAAGTTCTCCTTTATTATTTGTTCAAATAAGTTTTCCACTCGTGGCTGTTCCTCTTCCCCTTCTGGTACCCCTATAATTCGAATGTTGGAGCATTTAAAGATGTCCTGAAGGTTCCTAAGCCTCTCCTCATTTTTTGAATTCTTGTTTCTTTGTTCTTTTCTATTTGGTCATTTTTTTCTTCCTTGTGGTCCACTCCCTTGATTTGAGTCCCAGTTTCCTTTCCAACACTATTGGTTTCCTGTGCATTACCCTTCATTTCAATTAGTTTAGCCTTCATATGTTCCTCTAATTTGTGACTAAAATCAACCACTTTGGTGAGCATCCTGATCACCAGTGATTTGAATTGTGCATCTGAAAGTTTGGCTATCTCTTGGTCACTTAGAATTATTGGTTCTGAGGCTTTAAGCTGTTCTTGAGCCATAATGTTTTGGTCTGTTTGCACCTGTTATGTATGAGGGGCAGAGCCTTAGGTGTTCACCTGGGTGGGGCCACCCAGGTTGCTGGGTTGTGATGCTGTATCTGAGGGCGGGGTCAGAGAGGGGCAATGGCATTTGTTCCCCTCTCTCTCTTAGATTTCTGTCCCCTCTGCCATTTCCCACAAGCAAATTGGGCCCTTCTGGTGCTGGTTCTTGGGGGTGTGGGCTTGTGTACCCTCCAGGACCCTGTGGGTCTCTCCAACAAACTCTCCCCAGCACCTCGACCCCAAAAGTCTTTCCAATTGGTGCTTTTAGGCTGTAATTCCCATGGCTGGGACCCTAGCCTGAGCTGTCTGTCTCACTGTTCACTCCTTTGCTTAGTTTATCTGCACTTGAATATGTGACCATGGTCAGCCAGCTGTGCTGCGCCCTCACTGGGTCCACCCATTGCCACCCCGTGCCTGGGATCCGCCAACTGCTGCTTGCACTCCTGGGTTGGTCCACCAATTTTTCCTGCCTGACCCCACTCCACTGCTGACTCCACTCCTCTTACTGGTCTGGCTGAATGGTTTGTTGTTGTCGGACTTCTGTGCAGTTCAATTTTCTGTGTTTTGGCTGCGTTTTTGTTACTAAAACTTGGTTGTCTTTAAACTTGATTGTTGTGTGAGGAGGCACAGTATTTCCACCTATGCCTCCATCTTGGCAAGAAGTGGGCTCCAAATAATTTAAAGCTTGCCTCTTCTCCAGTTTTAAAAGGATTCTTTTTAAAAAATCCTTTGCTTTTTAATTTTATTTTTCAATCACAGTTTACATTTCACTATTATTTTGTATTAGTTTCATGTGTACAGCATAGCGGTTAGATAATTATATACTTTGCAAAGTATTTTCTCCAATATTTCCAGTACCACCTGGCACCATGCATAGTTATTGCAATATTATTAACAATATTCTTTATGCTATACTTAACATCCCTGTGATAATTTTGTAACAGCTGATTTGTACTTCTTAATTTCTTCACCTTTTTTACCCAGTCCCCCAAATCCCTGCCCTTTGACAATCATTAGTCTGTTGTCTGTGTCTATGACTTTGTTGTTCTTTTGTTTGTTTGTTCATTTTGTTCTTTAGATTCCACATCTAAGTGAAATCATATGGTATCTGTCTTTCTCTGGCTGACTTATTAATACCCTCTAGGTATTAATAGAATACCCTCTAGGGTTAACATAATACCCTCTAGGTCCATCAGTGCTGTCACAAATGGTAAGATTTCACTGGGGGGTTTTTTATGGCTGAATAATATTCCATTGTAAATATGCACCACCACTTTTTTATCTACCTGTCTATTGATGGGCACTTGGTTTGCTTCCATAGCTTAGCTATTGTAAGTAATGCTGCAGTGAATACAGGGACATGTATAGTCTTCTGAATTAGTGTTTTGGGTTTCTTTGGATGTATACCCATAAGTGGAATTGGTCGGTCATGAAGCAGATCCATTTTTAAGTATTTGAGGACACTGCATACTGTTTTTCATAGTGGCTTCAGCACCCATAGTGCATTGCCACCAATAGTGCACATGGGTTCCTTTTTATCACATTCTCACTAACACTTGTTATTTGTGGATTTATTGATGATAGCCATTCTGACAGATATAAGATGACATCTGATCATGGTTTTAATTTGCATGACTCTGACAATTAGTGACATTAATCATTTTTATTTGCCCTTTGGCCATCTGTATGTCTTCTTTCATTTTTTAATTGGATTGTTTGGCTTTTTAGTGTTGAGCAGGATGACTTATAAATTTTGGATATTAACTCCTTTGCAGATGTATCCTTAGCAAATATGTTCTCTCATTCAGTACATTGTCCTTTCATTTTGTTAAGAACTTTCATTGCTTTTCAAAACCTTTTAGTTTGCTGTAGTTCCATATGTTTCTTTTTTTATGTTTTTTCCCCTTGCACATGGATATATAGCAGAGGAAATATTGCTCAGAGAAATCTCAGAGATTTTGCTGCCTATGATTTCTCCTGGCAGTTTAATGGTTTCAAGTCTTATCTTGAAATATTTATTTCATATTGAGTTCATTCTTATGTATGGTATAAGAAGGTAGTCTAGTTTCTTTCTTTCTTTTGCTTTTATCTGCCCAATTTTCTCAGTACCATTTATTGAATAGACTGCCTTTACCCCACCGTATTTTGTAGCTCTCTTTGTCAATGGCTCTCTCTTCTGTACTATTGATCTATATGTCTGTTCTTATGTCATTATCATGCTGTTTTTATCACCATGGCCTTGTATTATAGTTAGATATTAGGTAGTGCGATACCTTCAACTTTGTTCATCCTTTTTCAAAATTGCTGAGACTATTTGGAGGTTTTTGTGGTTCCATATGAATTTCTTGGGTTATTTGTTCTAGTATATGAAATACAGCTTTGGTATTTTGATAGCAATTGTGTTACTCTAGATTATCTTTAGTAGTATGAACATTTTAATGATGTTAAGTTTTTCTGTCTAAGAACACAGTATAAGCTCCACTTATTTATAACTTCTTTCATTTGTTTTCAGGATCTTGTATTTTCTAAGTACAGGCCTTTTACCTCCTTGGTTAAATTTTTCTTAGGTATTTTTTGATGCAATTGTAAAGGAGATTTTTTTTTTTTAGTTTCTTTTTCTGATAGTTTATTGCTGGTGTATAAAAATGCAAGTGATTTCTGAATATTAATTTTGTATACTGCTACTTCACTGGATTCATTTATGTTTTAGTAATTTTTTGGTGGAATCTTTAGGATTCCCTATGTACAGTATTATGTTATTCACAAATAATGACAGTTTTACTTCTTTTTTTCCACTGTGGCTGCCTTTTATTTCTTTTCTTGTCTGATTGCTGTGGCTAGCACTTCTAGAACTATATTGAGTAAGAGTAGTGAAATTAGACACTCCTGTCTTGTTCCTGATTTTAAAGGCAATGTTTTAGTTTTTCTTTTCAATAACTCTTCAGTTGGTTATTTAGGTTGATTTTTCTATAATTCATCTGTAATTCCAGTTTGGTCCTGGGAGGAGGGGAATACAACTTTCACCTACTCTGTGTCATTTTGGACCACATGTCCCCCTCAAAAAATTCTTAAATGCACTGTAGGGGCTCATTATTCATGATACAGTGAGGTAAACTATTTTTATGGAGATTTCATTTATTTATTGTTAGAGAGAGGGGAAGGGAGAGAGGTAGAAAGGGAGAGAAATATCAATGTGGGAGAGAAATATTAATGTGGGAGAGAAATATCAATCAGTTACCTCTTGTACTCACCCAGTCTGGGGACCAAACCAGTAACCCAGGTATGTGCCCCAACTGGAAACTACACCCATGAGCTTTCTTTCAGCTTGTGGAACAATGCCTGAGCAACTCAGCCACACTGATCAGGGCAGTGAGGTGGAATGTTTTAAGTGAGGAAGCATTTGTAGCATTAAAATTCACCTAGTAATTTATTTTAGGTATATTTAACATCTAATGAATTAATTAGTTCCAATAGTGACAAAATTAGGAACTCTGGTTCATTTTTTTTTTAAGTTTAGACCAAGGCAGGTTATTTTTCACTTCTTAGTAATAATCCAGTGATTTAGGAGTAGGTTAATGTAGATTAAGAAGTTTAACAGTTAAATTATAATTATAGTAATGGCAAGGATATGGAGAAAAGGGATTCCTAATGCCTTGTTAATGGGAATGCCAACTGGTGCAGCCACTGTGGAAAATAGTATGGAATTTCCTCAGAAAATTAAAAATGGAACTGCTTTTTGACCCAGCAATCCTGCTTCTGGGAATATAGTCTAAGAATCCCGGGACACCAATTTGAAAGAATGTATGCACCCCTATGTTCATAGCAGCATTATTTATAAGAGCCAAGATCTGGAAACACCTCAAGTGCCCATCAGTAAGTAAGTGGATTAAAAAGTTGTGGTACATTTGCACAATGGAATTCTATGTGGCTAATAAAAAAAGAGAATAAACTCCTACCTTTTGCAACAGTATGGGCAGGGTTGGAGGTTATTATGCTGAGTGAGATAAGCTAGTCAGTGATAGATAAATACCATATGATCTCATTTACATGTGGAATCTAATAAACAAAATAAACCAATGAAAAAAATAGAAACACAGGCATATATACATTGAACATACAGCTGTGGGGGGGGGGTGTCTGGTGAGGGACTGGATGAAAGAATGTAAAAGGAGTAGCCACAGAACGTATATGCATGACACATAGACACAGACACCAGAATAGTAGTGGTCAGAGGAAAGTGCGGGGCAAGGGCGAAGGAGGTAGTTGCACAAAGTGGGGGAATATTGGGACATCTGTAACAGTGTAAACAATAAAAATAAAGTAAAAAAGTTAATTCTAATTTTTCTTTATTCTTAATTAAGAATAAAGTTTTGTTACAAACATGTACCCTGACAGAAAAGACATCTGAAAATCAAACTAAGAAAATCACTTTTACACCAGGAAAAAATGTCTCAAGAACCAGAAGTAAATAGAGAAAGTGACAGGGGTAATGTATCTGCATACTTAGGGCATCCTCTGCAAAAGTGTGAGGAATGTGTGTCAACCAAGGCAAATTAGAGTGGAGGAATCATTTACAACTCATCACAAATGAGTTAAAGCAGAAGTTTGGAGAAAGTTGAGAGAAATACAAAATTACTGCTCGTCCTGAGGAAGAGCCACTGTATGACCATAGGAGCAAGCTTAAGACAAATACCTTCTAATGTGACAGATAATACATTGATTGTGAGGACGATGGTGTGTTTGGAGTGTCTGTCTCTCCTGTGTTCCAAACCTTTGCGGAACAGAGAGAACCCACCCTCGAAAATGTCTTTCTACCTCATTCATACCCAGGGCCCTTGGAGTATGTTTGCAGGTGATCTTCTTCCAAGCTTTATTTAATGGGATACAAATACACTATAAAAATGATAACAAACCAGACCTTGAGTTGTTTCTAACAAAAACTAACAAAAAGAGTTTTTATAAGGTTATAAAAGCAAAAAGTAAAATATCCAGTAGTGCAGTTTGAAATGAAAAAAAAGACAATGAGTTTGGTGTGTAGATGGTGGAAATGTGAACACAGATACTACTAATTGGAAATTAGGCCTCAGACATACAGCTCAGTCTTTTGATCCAAAAAGCGTCCTTGATTTGTGGTTTGCCTGCTGCAATAAAGTGAAGCATGTGCATCAGATAAGACAGGATATTTCTGCAGTTACAAATAGTTATATGGAAACAAAATCAGAGTCAAGATTTGTCCCAGATGCCATTATATGAAGATATTTACTAATAACTGTAAAAGCATGGAACATGAATTAGAAAATTTTGCCCTGGCTTATGTGGCTTAGTGGATTGATTGTGAACCAAAATGTCACCAGTTTGATTCTGGGTCAAAGCATAGGTCTGGGTTGCGGGCCAGGTCCCCAGTTGGGGGTTTGTGAGAGGCAAACTTTTGATGTGTCTTTTTGGACATTGATGTTTCTCTCTCTCTTTCTCCCTCTCTTCCCATTTCTCTAAAATAAATAAATAAAATCTTGAAAAAAGATTTTAATGGGAGTTTTTCTCTACCATATAATGACAGAACATCTAAAAAACTATCTAAAGAAGAATCACAGCAGGATATACAAAGTTTTAAGAATGAGGTAGATATGTTAAAATTAAGTTTTCTGGCTTTGGAAAAAGAAAGATAAACTTCAAAAAAAGGTAGAGGTTAACTTACTGCTACTTATTAGTTTTTCTCTTATCAATTATCTGATCCATTCTTATTTTCCACTTATGAAAAAGTTTGTGTGTAAAATGAGTTTGTATAAATTTGTAATTCAGTCCCGAAATTGACTATTTTGGTCATCCAAATAATGGTAGTTCAGGAAAACATTCTTATAATTTTTGTTCTTTAATCAACTTAAGTCTCTCTCTCAGTCTTCCATGTGAACTGGGACACTAATTTAGGTATGTACCATATGACCTGAATCTGAACACACAGTTATTAAGAACCACACCTAAAACAAAAGCAAACTAAGAGGACAGCTAGATCAGGAGCAGAACCATAGAAATAAAGATCTCATGGAGGGTTAGCAACAGGGGAGTGGGAGAAGAAGGGGGAGAAGGTACAGAAAATAAGTAGCATAGACAGTAGGTAGAAAATAGATAGGGGGAGAGCAAGAATAGTATGGGAAATATAGAATCTAAAGAACTTTGAGACACGTGGTCATAAACTAAAGGAGGGGGATTGGTGGGGGAGGGGGTATGCAAGGTGGAGGGGAATGAAGGGGGGAAATAGAACAACTGTAATGGCATAATTAATAAAATATGTTTTTAAAAATTGCTTTAAAAATGTAATAAGCAGCAGGGTTTTGGGGTTTTTTTAGTTTATCGGCTTCAATATAAATTGCATTCCATAAGCAATAAAATGGGAAGGAAGCCATGACTGAGGGAAGCAACATGAACAAATATTCCCCGCTGAACTCATCTATTATCGTAGGTCAGTGTGTGCAATCTTAAATGCTTGACTCAAAGCCCTGGAACTTAGGGTTCCAAAGTGACCGCTTTGAGATATTTTTAGTAACAAACATATACTTCCACATATCTTTAGTTTGTCATTCCTCTCAGATGGTTTTGTACATTCAAACCTTTATATAATGTTGTTTAATAAAGTGTGGAAAATTTTGACATGTATGACATTATCATATAGGTAGCAAAACAGCTTTACCAAAAATTTAGTATTTAAAGGAGAAAACTGAGTTTTGAGGCACACTGACTTTAAAAAACAGACAAAAGTTGAGATATTCTCCTTTAAAGGCAAGAGATGGATGAGCTCTCTCCCCAAACTAAAGCATTAAATTAATAGGCAGAAGTCATACTTTTAATTTATCTGATTAATTTGATGAATTGTTCTGTTCTTTTATCTGATTCAGCATTATAGAAGTGTATCATCTCTTTTGGTGGCATAAAATGCTAGGTATTACATCTTTAGGAGCTTTGGACAGATCATTTAACCTTGGTTTTATTCCCATTATCAGCAAATACGGGGCTAATGTAGATAATTACTTCTATACCATATCCTCTAGCTATAAAATTTAATGGTTATTGAATGTGAAATTTAGGGAGCCCTACTCATTTTCCAGGATTGTACATTACCTAACAATTCATCACTTTCACTCTGTTCCTATGTTGCAGTAAAATTTGGTTCATATATCTTATGAATACTATCACTTTTTTTATAACTTCGGGGTTTCAAAGCAAAAATAATTGTAAAAGTCAACATACAAAAAATACAGCTGATTGCGGAAAGAGGAAAGCCTCCTGTTTGTTACTGAAGCACAGTGTCACGTCCTCCCAACCTGTCTGTGTAACGCAGAATGCAGGTCGGAAAGAGATGATGACAGATTTTATGTCCTTGTCCTTTTGTTTCTGTGTCTCTGCTGGACAAATGGAAGGGGGGTAAAGGGAGAGTGCATGTGAACAGAGCCCAGAATTAAGAAAGCCCTTTTTTGAAATCTTAGAAAATTCGGCTTTATTGAAACAGAAATAAAGTAGAATTTAGAATTTCAAAGACCTGTACTGATAAAATGAAAGTAAGCACAAAAATATTTTTACTGATTAAAGTCATGACAAACTAAGAGCCAAAATGATAAAATTAATGAAAACACAAAAGGTCTTTTTGATAAATAAAGTAATAATAATGATCCTTAACACCAAACTGTCATTAAAGGTTGAAGAAGAGGAAAAGATGCACAACAGTAGTGAAGTGGCTGTAATAGAAAACGTGCACAATGCTGACGCTGACGACAGCAATGGATTAATTCAACAAAGGAAGCGCGAACAAACTGATAAGCAGCCATTCCCTGTTATAGGGAGTGAATATTCTGATAGGTAAGGTGACAGCAATACTTAATAGTAGGTGATTATTATTTTCCTATGAAGCAAATTGTAATTTGAGCTCATATTCATGATAAACAAATTTAATATTTTTACTAGGGATGTTCAGTGTTGTGTGGTAATCAAATAAATATAAGTTAACAAACAATGAGATACCATTTTCTGAAGTCATAATGCTAAATATTTAAAAATAACAACCAGGTTGGCAAATAAAAGAAAAAGATGGCATTTTCATACACCATTGCTAGATAAAATTGATAAATCTTTTTGAATGGTAATTATTAATAAATGGCATGTTTCATAATTTCAAATGTATAATTTCTTTATCTCAACACTATACTTCTGGAACTAGACCCTGCAGGAAAGCATTCTAGGGACATCTATTATATATCACTATGTATATAAAACATACAGTAGGGCATTATATATGCTATATGTAGTATGAATAGTGTTAAGGATATATTTATTTATATATATACATATATATATATATATATGCCTCAAGGACATTTATGTAAATATGTTACATGCAGGGCAGGACAAAAGTAGGTTTGCAGGTGTTCATATGGAAAATATTAATAGTAATTATTAAATAATAATACAAGAATAAATTGTTTTGTGTACTCACAACTGTAAACCTACTTTTTGCCCTCCCTGTAAATACATATGTATGTGAAGGATATTTTTTATAGCATTGTATATCAAAAAGTTGGATGTAATCTACACCTATCTATAAGGAAATACATTCTTAAACCCATAAAATAAAATGGTATGTAACCACTGGAACAAATGAGGTTAGGTCTGTAGCATACTGATTATTTCATAACTGAAGTAGATTTAAAGCATTTTGTTTGATGTCATATCTGAAACAAATTTTTTAGAGTATTTTTAATATCTGCTGTGTTTCAAAGGGAAGTTATATGCTACACTGGCACTCTACTTTGTTACCACCAAAATCGCGAGTTACTAGATTTTTCTGTTTTGGTCTGAATATGTGAGTGCTCAAATATTGGACCCCCAAGTTAATCTGAAAGCGAGGAGTTTCACGTGACACTTTGTTCCATGTCTCATTTAAAATGTTCAGTCTATTGAGTAAAACATTAAAACACACCAGTGGATCAATCTGTTAAAGCAGGGGGCACAGACTTTCTCTGCAAAGAGCCAGATGGTCAATATTTTAAACTTTGTGGACTGTCAGGTCTCTTTCACTGTAGTCTCAAATCTTCCATAGACAGTAGGTGAATGAACATGTGTAGCTGTGTGTGAATAGAACTCAGTTTACAAACAGGCAATGGGCTGGACTTGCAGACAGTTATTTGCTGACCCCTGCACTATAAACCAAGGTGCTGCTAATGTAGTGAATCTTCTTTTTAAAGTTTCCCTGCATACATGCCTTTGTCCTTTCTTTTTTAAAGAGAATATATTTCAGTATGCACCACACCAAATTTTTAAACAGTACCTTCATATTATATAACTTACAAAAATCCAGTTTATAAAAGAAATTTTCTGCATGCTTCCCCCTTTATTTCTGTTACAGAATTTTAATATGACTAGTTACTTTGTATATTTTAGTAATAGAAAATATTCTAGAATTGATTTTCATCAAGCAAAAAATCCTTGTGACCTTTTTTAACTATAAGAAAAATGATAATCAATTTATGTAATATCGTTATACAAGGTAGGAAAAGTAGGTTTACAGTTTGTATGGAAAATAATGCAATGATTAATAAATTATAATACAAGAATGAACTCTATTGTACTGAGAACTATAAACCTACTTTTGCCCCATCCTGTATATCTAACAAGTCTTCATGAGGTCTTTTATTTATATAATTTATTATATAATTTCTATAATGTGTATTTATTATTTAATAAGTGGTCTGGTATATTTTCAATTAAAAAACTTTTCTGTATTGCAAAAATACTGCATAATCACAATGAAGGGATTGAAAAACTGTCACTGAACAAGAAAATTACATCATCCACAATCGTGCCATTTAGCTATGAAGTTCTTAAAAGCTGTCTATACTCCCTGATTCCAATTTCCCTGCCATGCACTGTCAAACCCACTCTAGCAAGTTTTAGTCCCTTCTCTCCTCCATAATTGTTTTTCTGAAGGTTACCACTGGTTTTTCACTCTAATAAAACTAGATATAATTTCTTAGACCTCGTTTTACATAATCTGTCAACAATATTTGACCCAGTGGGAAACTCTCTTCAGAATACTTCCTTCATTTGGTTTTCAGGACTTAGTTTTCAGGGTGGGAAGCACACTTTCCTGGTTCCCTGCTGCCTGTCCAGTCCATGCATCTCAGTCTGTTTTACTTGTTTCTCCCCATGCCCCACCTTTTATACTTCCCAGTGTTCCAGGACTCAGTCCTTGGTCTGTTTTTCCCATGACTTTTAGTGCCTTGTATATGCTAATCCTCAAATTTGTATTTCCAGCCCACATATCATATCTCTCCTTAATTCCAGCCCTATATATCAGACTGCCTACTTGAGATCTCTTTTTGGATAACTCTTGGCTATTTCAGACTGAAGATGTCCAAAATTGGACTGCTGATACTGTTTTTTCACACCTGCCCTTCACACCGTCTTTCTATTTGGGTTAATGACAACTCTTCAGTTGCTGTGCCAAAAACTTGGTGCCAGCTTCTCTTATACCTCACATCTAATCTGTCAGCAAAACTTGCAGGTTACCTTCAAAATATTTCTAGAAGCATCTTCCAGACCCAAGCCACTATCATCTGCTGTTTAGATTAGTATAATAGACAACTAATTGGTTTCCTTCCTTCCTTCCTTCCTTCCTTCCTTCCTTCCTTCCTTCCTTCCTTCCTTCCTTCCTTCCTTCCTTCCTTCTTTCCCTTTCTCTCTCCTTCCCTCCCTCCCTCTCTCCTTCCTTTCTTTCTTTGCCCCCCCCCTTTTTACTCTTTTCTCCATTCTAAACACAGTGGATCTATTAAAAGATGAGTCAGATAATGCCATTCCTCTACTCAAAGCCTTCTAATTGCCTCCCATTTCACTCAGAGTACATGCCAAAGTTCTTCATAATACCTACAAGGTCTTACATAATCTCTTCATCTTAGATCTCTGTTTCTGACTTGAACTTCTATTTTCTATCCCTTTTGTTCTCTCTGAGCCAGACTGAATTTCTAACTATTCCTAAACGCTGCAGGCATACATGTGTACTTGTTGTTGATTCAATCTGGAATGCGTTTCCCTCAGATATACAGATGGCATGCTTTTTCCATTCTTTTTGTTCTTTACTTACGATCCTCTTTCTTGGCAAGACCTATCTTGGCCAGCCTATGACTTGACTGACCTTCTCCCCACACAACACATTAAAATTTCATTTATCTCCTCTAACATGCTGTATATTTTTCCTCTCTAGTTTATTATTATTGTGCATTTACATCACTCTCATGACTAGGGTTTTTTGTATCACTGCCATAGCCTCAGTGCCTAGAAAAGGGCCTAGCATGCAGTACTACACAAATATTGACTGAGTGGATGGAGTTTCACCGAAGTGTGTTGTCTTAAACACTATGTAGCTCATATGGAAATAAGAAATAAGTTTGATGTGGAATCATTCTGACAATTTTACCTGCCAATTATGTGCATTTCAAATATTCTTTTTTGCTCTAATAAGCTCTAATTTCTCCATGAACACTTTTCCATTTAGGGAGAGAAGCCCAGTGTTGTGTTTACTCACCATTTTTATTATTCATATTTATAGTAGTGTTAGTAAGGGTAAAATGGATCAAAGGAATAGCAAACTTCACTTATATTTTATTATGAAGCAGAAAATATAGTGGTGATAAGTTATTCTAGGGCTTTAAAAATTTTTTGCCAAAGGTTAATGAACTCTCAGTATCTGAAATAAAAAGATAAAGTTGGTATTTGTTGCTCATTATACTGAGAAAGCTCTACTGGCCAGGCAGAGTCTTTCCTGACACAGTGGACTGCTCCTGCTTTCCAGGGTTTCTGGACAAGTGGGCTTGAAGGACTAGTGGACTTTCAGAGACTTATGTGGGTTGACATCATCCGAGGCAGCCTGGTTATTCTGGGGAGATGCGTGTTGATTGGCTGGCACTCTGGGGTTTCTTTATTCAAATAAGGTTGTCCCTGAATGGCTTTCTTTCAGAAGGAAGCGGTCTACATTGATTGGTGAGTGAGGCCATGGTCACTGACTGATTAAACACAATTAAAAGTGGTTCTGGTGGCTACTTTTACCATGGCCACTTGTCAATCTTTTCCTAAGTCTGAGGCAACTTTAACCAAATTTTTTCACTGTCAGAGGTACCTTCCATCAACTATGTTCATAATGAAGATTATCTCATATTCTATAATTATAGACTTATTTTTGAAGTTTGGGTCAAGAGGAATTATTTAATAATTGCTCTCATAAAGATCCCTCCTTTTTTAGATGCTTAGTGTTAACCAGAAGTTATTTGCATAGCTATATTTTTTAGAAATGTTGTTAGTTTTGTTTTGTACAGCTTGTTTGTTATACAACTTGCATACAACTTAGTTTGTATATTGTACAACTTTTAGTTTTTGTTTGCTTGGATTCAATTGTTAATAGATATATATTTTTGCCATTTTATTGTTAATCATTTGATCTTCTTTTTCTTAACTGAGTCCCTTTAACGTTTCATATAATAATGGTTTGGTGATGATGAACTCCTTTAGTTTAGTTTTTTCTTGTCTGGAAAGGTTTTTGCCCTTCAATTCTAGATTTGTTGGGTAGAGCAATGTTGGATGTAGGTCCCTGATTTTCATGACTTCAAATATTTCTTGACAGTCCTTTCTAGAGTTCAAAGTCTCTTTTGAAAAATCAGCTGACAGTCTTATAAGAACTCCCCTGTAGGTAACAAACTTTTTTCCATTGCTGCTTTTAAGATTCTTTCTTTATTGTTAAGCTTTGGCATTTTAATTATATGTCTTGGGAGGGGCCTCTTTGCATTCATCTTGTTTGGAAGTCTGTGCTTCCTGGACTTGCATGTCTATTTTCTTCACCAAATTTGGGAAGTTTTTTTTTCAAATAGATTTCCAATTTCTTGCTCTTTCTCTTCTCCTTCTGCTACCCCATGATATGAATGTTGGACCTCTTAAGTTGTCCCAGGGGGATAGCTGTCCTCATCTTTTCTCTTGTTCTCATTGGTTGTTTTTTGTCTCCTTATGTTCCAAATCATTGATTTGACTCTTGGCTTCATCCACTCTACTGTTGTTTCTCTATAAATTGTTCTTTATTTCAATTAGTGTATCTTTTGTTTCTAAATGGGTCTTTTTTATGCTGTTGAAGTCCTCACTAAGTTCCCTGAGCGATCCTTACCAGCAACACTGGAAATCCTTATTACTAACAGTGTTTTGAACTCTGCATATGAAAGATTCCTTATCTCCATTTTGTTTAGCTCTTTTCTGGAATTTTGATCTGTTTTTTCATTTGGGCAGTGTTTCTTTGTCTCCTCACTTTGGCAGCATCCCTGTGTTTGTTTCTATGTATTAGCTAGAGCTGCTTTGACTCCATGTCTTGGTAGTATGGCCTAACGCAGTATGTGTCCTGTAGAGTCCAGTGGCACAGCCTCTCCTGTCACCCAAGTTGGGTACTCAAGATGCGTGCTTCGTGTAGGCTGAGCAAACCCTTCTTTTGTACTTAAGTTTTGGTCACTGTTGGCAGATCAGTGGGAGGGATTTACATAGGCCAGTTGGCTGCAAGTATTGGCTGTGACCACTTACCATCAGTCTCCACACTTTGTGGAGGATCAGCTGTATAGGGGCAGGGTGGTTGTCCTCTGATGTGGTCTGTAGCTGTCCAACTGGGTGTGCTGGCCCTGGGGTTCCTTGGATGGTGCAGGCCAAGGACAGCCCTCACCTGTGTTTTGCCCAGGGCAGCCCTGCCTGAGCTCTAGAGCAATGTGAGATGACTGCTATTTGTGCTAAACTTAGAGATTCCCAGGCAGAGTCAAGCTGGGAATCTAGACTGGCTACTGGTTCTTAGTGCAGGCCTTGGGGCTCACTGAGGCCATCTGTTGTTTGTGTGAGAGGATTTAGGAAGTTGTGTGGCGTGAGCCAAGACCAGCCATTCATATGGAAAAGCAGCTTAGGGGGTCCATAAGTTGGGTGGGGCAAGTCTCTGGGGGAATCTCCAGGGTGGGTCAAACAGCAATGGGAAACATTGCTGGCCTATAATAAATGGGTTAATTTATGTAACCAAAAAATAATAATAGGTTGATGGAGTCTCAGATATGGTACCTACTTGCTGGCTCTGTGGCTCTGTGCTAGGGAGAGTTCAGAAAAGACACAATGGCTTCTGCTTACCCTGATGCCAGACTCTTCCTTTTCTCCCAATATGCCACTGGTACCTTTGAAGCTGCTACCTTGCTGCTGGAGCTTAGGAGTAAGTCTGAGTAGGGGAGTCCATGTGTGAGTTCTTTAAGAAAAACTGTTTGGGGCTCCAAGAGTTTTTTCCACCGAGTCAATGCCTGCTGGTTTTTGCAGCCAGGAGTTTTGGGGACATATCTTCCTGGCCCTGGAACCCTGTGGTGGGGGATCCTTGTGCAGGGCTGGGACTCCTCACTCCTGAGATACCCCTCCCAAATTTTTATCCACCACACATGGGTAAGGGACCAGCCTGTTCTGTGTCTGCACCCCTCCTACTGTGGTGGATGGATGTGGTTTCTTTAATTCCATGGTTGTAAGACTTCCACTCACCTTGATTTCTAATGGTTCTGAGTGATGGTTGTTCTATAGTTTAGTTGTAATTTTGATGTGGTTGTGTGAAGAAGCAAGCCGTGTCTGCCTACGCCATCATCTTCCCCATTCTGTAGACTCTGGCAAGTTACTTAGCTTTTCTATGCCCCATTTTCTTTCTATGTAAAGTACCTAATACATTGCCTACCCCCAAGATTTCTTGCAAGCATTAAAATGCTCCTAAGACATGTAAAATGCTCACAATAATGCTTACTAGTTGCATAGTAAGTCCACAAAAAGCTAGTATCATGACTATTATAAGAGGGATTCCTTCATATAAGGGCTTAAGTAATACTTTCCAACTAGATCTTAGTGCCAGTAAAAACTTGTGTTTATTGAAAATGACAATGAAAAACCACGGTATATTATTTCTTCCTATCAGTAGTACAAGTAACAACATTATGTTTTTCCTTTTGCTTTGGCTGTCAGCTTGGTCTAAATTTAATACTTCGTGTTAATATTAGTGGTATATTTTCTCTATCCTTTAATGTTATTCTATTTATTGTTTAATCCCCCTTATGGAAAATTAATTACAAATGCAGAGGTAAGACTATAAACCTTATATTACCTAAGAAACAATAGGTTTAGATATTCTGTGTATCTTAAGTATCCTAAATATTTACATGAGAAGAATTGCTTTCTTTTTAGATCTACAGAGAAAACATCGTATGAAGAGAAAACATTTAGTGATGAAAACAAGGTATTGTAAAAAATAAACTATCAAAAATATTATTTGTAGTAAAACAAATTGTAATAGATATAGTGAAACAACAGGAAATCTTCCTTTGTTATAGAGACATGTACTTTTTAAGGTAATTTAGAAATAGTATTAATAAAGGTATCTTTTTTGTAAAAATCAGTTCTCTTACTACTTATATTTTTACTGTTATAAAAAGGTGGATATTTATCACCTCGATATACTTAACATATTTTATCAACATTTTGAAAACCAGTATTATTTATTTGTAGGTCAAACAGAAATTTAATTCCATGGATGACCTTGATGACTTAACTCAGTCATCTGAAACATTTTCGGAACATTGTGAGTTGCCTTACTCCAACTGTAAGAATTTCATGTTGCTAATTGAACAACTTGGCATGGATTGTAAAGGTAGGACCATGTATAAATAGAAAGCAGTTTTATGTATACTGTAGTAATATACGTACAACTTGTGTAGCATTGAACCATAGATCACAGACATGTTGTATAGCTGTTTATCTAAGAAATATGTTTGATATTACTATAAAGTGAGAGCGATTGTCTGCTCTCAACCAAAGAGCTATGATAATTTCCACTGTACTTTTCTCAGTGTGAATGGCAATACCATTCACCTAATGGGTGTGTTGTCTCTGTTTCTCTCCAATGCCTTCACCCAAGGTCAGGTTATGAAGGTTCCCTCCCAGAATACTGAAATAATCTCATAACTGGTTTTCATGCCCTTTCACCTCCTGGAGCTTTGGTGTACAAGGGTATTTATTATATATTTTTTAAAATTGAGATCTTATTTTATTTAATTTTTAAGTATATTTTATTGATTATGCTATTACAGTTGTCCGATTTTCTTCTCCCCTTTATTCCCTTCCGCCCTGCTCCCCCTTTCCCACCAACATTTCCCCACACTTAGTTCATGTCAGTGGGTCATACATATATGTTCTTTGTCTTTTCCATTTCCTAAACTATTCTTAACCTACCCCTTCTATTTTGTAGCTACGTTTATGCTTATTTCATGTACCTTTCCCCCAGTCTCTCCCCCCACATTCACTGATAACCCTCCATGTGATCTCCATTTTTGTGATTCTGTGCCTGTTTTAGTTGTTTACTTAGTTTGTTTTGTTTTTAGGTTCAGTTGTTGGTCATTGTGACTTTGTTGTCATTTTACTGTTCATAGTTTTGATCTTCTTCTTTTTCTTAGATAAGTCCCTTTAATATTTCATATAATAAGGGCTTGGTGATGCTGAACCTTTTTAACTAGACCTTTTCTGGGAAGCATTTTATTTGTGCTTCCATTCTAAATGATAGCTTTCCTGGATAGAGCAATCTTGGATGTACCGGTAGGTCTTTGCCTTTCCTTACTTCAAACATTTCTTTCCAGCCCCTTCTTGCCTGCAAAGTTTCCTTTGAGAAATCAGCTGATAATCTTATGGGAACTCCTTTGTAAAGGACTATCTCCTTTTCTCTTGCTGCTTTTAAGATTCTCTCCTTATCTTTAACCTTGGGTAATTTAAATATGATGTGCCACGCGGTGTGTGCTTCCTTTGGTGCAACTCCTTTGGGATTCTCTGAGCTTCCTGGACTTCCTGGAAGTCTATTTCCTTAGCCAGATTGGGGAAGTTTTCCTTCATTATTTATTCAAATAAGTTTTGAATTTCTTGCTCTTGTTATTCTCCTTCTGGCACCCCTGTGATTCGGATGTTGTAATGTTTAAAGTTTTCCTAGAGGTTCGTTCCTAGGCCTTTCCTCACTTTTTTGAATTCTTGTTTCTTCATTCTGTTCCAGTTGAATGTTTATTTATTCCTTCTCGTTGATTTCAGTCCTGATTTCTTTCCCTTTAATGTTGGTCCCCTATATATTTTTCATTATTTCACTTTGCATATCCTTCACTTTTTCCTCTATTTTCCGATCATACTCAGCCATGTCTTTGAGCATCCTGATTACCAGTGTTTTGAGCTCTGCATCTGACAGGTTGGCTATCTCCTCATCGCTTAGTTGTATTTTTTTTGAAGCTTTGATCAGTTCTTTGATTTGGCCCTATTTCTTTGTCTCAGTGCGCCCATTATGATGTAAGGGGCAGAGCTTCAGATATTTGCCAGATTAGGGCAACCCACGTGGCTTCGTTGTGGCACTGTAGGTAGGGGAGGGGTCATAGAATAGTGTCTCTTGATTGGCTCTAGGCTGGGTTTGAGTCACTTACCCCTGTACTCTAAGCAAATTGGGCCCTTCTGGTGCTGATTCCTGGGTGGGTGGGTTTGTGTATGTTCTAGGAACCTGTGGGTTTCTCCACCTAACTCTCCTGTGAGGCTGGGAGTATTTCCCACCACCACAACTCCCATAGGTTTTTACAGCCAGAGGTTTTGAGTTTTATTTCCCCATGCTTAAACCCTGGGTTGCGTGGTCTGTCTCACTCCCCAGTTGTTCCTCCTGGTTTACCCACGTGCAAATGTGGGACAGCCAGCTGCTGCCTTGCCCACCTAGTCCTCCAGCCACTGCTTTGTCTCGAGTCTTCTCTGCCCCAACTGCCCACCTCCACTCCTCCTACCAGTCTGGATAAATATGTCTTCTTTAACTCCTTGGTTGTCAGACTTCCATACATTTTTATTTTGTATACATTCTGGCAGTTCTGTTTATTTTTTGTTTTTAAATTGTTGTTTGTCCTTCTTTTGGTTATGTGAGGAGGCAAAGTATACCTATGTATGCCTCCATCTTGGCCAGCAGTCCCCGATCTCATTGTGTTTAAAACTGAGCCTTTACTTCTCATTGCTCTAAGGTTAAAGGCCACAATATCCTCTAGCTTCATTTTGTATCATTTTATATCCTCTTTCCATCTGTGTTACAGCCACTATCTTATATTTTTTTTCTGTAATAATGCTTTATTTCCAACAGCTTGATTAGGTAAACTACAAACATATGAAGTGTGTATAGCTTGATAGTTTTGATGTGTGTGTACACATATGAACTCATCTCCACAATCCAGATAGTCAGCATATCCATCACCCCTAAATTTTTCCTCATACTTTTTTGTATCCCTTTTTAAGAGACTGCTGAGTTGGGGGGTGCCATTTTCCATTCCCTCCAGCAGTGCGTGAAAATTCCATTTCCTCCATATTTTCACTAACATTAAGTATTGTCAGTTTTTAAATCTTAGCCATTCTGATGAGGATGTGTATACCCACTAAGCCATGACACTGGCCAATGCCCTTTTTCTCTCTCATGAAATCCAGTATATTCATTTGTTCTTTTATGGATTTTTTGTTGTTGTTGTTCATGTCTAACAATTTTTGCCTAGCACAAGATCACAAAAATTTATTTTAAGTTTTCCTTTAGAAGTTTTATAGTTTTAGTTCTAGCATTTAGATATGGTTCATTTTGTGTTCTCTTTTACATGTGAGGCAAAGTATGGATTCAAGTTCATTTCTTTGCATATATATATCCAATTGGTCCAGCACCGTTTGTTGAAAAGGCTATATTTTCTCTACTTTATGCCACTGTGCCTTGTCAAAATCAGTTCACCATGTGTGTGTGTAGGTTTATTTCTGGACTCTGTTCTGTCCCATTGATGCATCTGGCCATCCTTACATCAGTTTAAGGTGTTTTAATTACTGTAGATTTATAAAAGTTCCTGGAATCAGATCATGTCAATCCACTAGTTGTGCTCTTTTCCATGGTTATTTTGCTATTATAGGTTACTTTGTATTTCTGCATGAATGTTAAATCAGCCTATCAATTTTTTTTAAATCCTGTTAGCATTCTCAAAATTAGATTTGGATCATATTGAGTCCACAGATTAACTTGTGAAAAATTAATTTTTTTAACAATATCAAATTTTCAACCCCTGATCAAAGTTCACGTACATTTATATAGAACATCTTTAATTTTTTCTTAGTAATATTTTAATGTATAGGTCTTTCTATCTCTTATGAGGTTATCCATAAATATTTCTTATTTTTTAATGCAATTGTAAATAATATATCTTAAATTTTAATCTCTGATTGCTCACTGCTAACATACATAAATACAGTTGATTTTTGTATATTGATTTTGTATCCTTCAACTTTGCTATATTCATTTATTAGTTCTAGTAGCTTTTTGGCAGAGTCTATCAGATTTTCTACATAACCAAAGGTTGTCAAACTTTCCTAAACTACTATTATCCTAAGGGTAGTAAATATTTAAGACTTTGTGGCCAATAACATTCTCTATAACAACTAAATAGCTCTGCCACTGTAACATAAGAGTAGCCACAGACAATACATAAATTAATGGACATGACTGTATTTCAGTAACTTTTTATTGACTGAAACAAGCCACCTGGCCCACAGGTTGGAGTTTGCTGGCTCCTGTTTATATGATCATGTTGTCTGCTAATAGAGCCAAGTTTACTTCTTCCTTTCCTATACAATGCCTTTTGTTTCTTTATCTTGCCTAATTAGAAATTCTGGCTAGAAATTCCAGTATGGTGCTGAGGAGATGGAGAAAAGTGGTCATTCCTGTCTTGTTCCTGATTCTTTAGGGCAAGAATTCACCTTTTAACGCTTAACCTATGATGTTAACTGTAGAGTTCTCATAGATCTTTTCTTGAATCACATTAAAGAAACTTCCTTGTACTCCTAGTTTGCTTAAAGAGTTTTTTTATTTTTGTTCAATTATAGTTGTCTCACATTTTTCCCCATTGCTCTCTCCTGCCCTACCCATGTCCCACCCCACCTGCTCCTGTTTTAACCAGGAGTAGATGTTAAATTTTGTCCAGTGCGTTTTTTCCCTAGTTACATGATTATAGTATATGGTTTATTAATATGATAACAGTTGATTTTTTTA
>NW_026521307.1:0-1590 GCF_021234435.1 Artibeus jamaicensis
AAAAAATAATGGCTTTATTGAGATATAATTTCTATACCATACAGTTCATCAATTTAAAGGGTGAAATTCAGTCATTTTTACGTGTTTTCACAGAGTTGTACAATGTCACCACAGTTGATGTAAAAATGTTTTCATCACCTGCTAAAGAAACCCTGTACCCATTTATAAGTACTTTGAAGGATAAATTTAGGACTATATAGCTCAGAAAACATTTTTTCTCGCTTGGTAGAATGCTGGATTAAGTCCTACAGTTTTAGTTTGAAAAAGTCTTTCTTAAAACAAAAACAAACTTCATTTGCTGTTGTCTTGGAATGGATATCTAGCTAAATTTGACCTTGCCAGTGGTAAATCGCTCACACTGGGATTCACAAATATATCCATCTACTAGTATCCTCAGTGAAATGATCAACAAAATTAGTAGACTTTTGCAATGGAATGTGAGTTATGTTACAATTTGATTTCTAATGTTTTATTTGGAATTTACAACTCCATGCTCATAACATAGCTTTCTTTCTTTGTCTGGTTTTGGTTTCAGGGTTTTAGAGAATGAGTTGAGGCATATTTCTGCTCTTCATTGTTCAAGAGAATTTGTGTCGAATTGGTATTATTTTTTTCTAAAATGTTTCGTAGAATTCACCAGTATAGCCATTTAAGCCTGGAATTTTTTCTTTTTGGGAAGGTCTTTAACTAGGACTTTGAATTCTTTTATAGATATAGGGCTGTTTGGCTTATTATTCATTCTTTCCGGGTTGAATTTTGGTAATTTGTACCAAGGAACTGACCTGCTTCATCTGAATTGTCAAATTTATTTATGTAAGTTTTATAATATTACTCTTGTTATTTTCTATAAAATCTGCAGTAATGTCACATTACTTATTTCTAATTTTGATAATTTGTGCCTTCTCTTTTGTTTCTTATTGGCCTGACTAGAGGTTTATTACTGTTATTGATTCGCAGAAAGCACTTGTTTCGTTGGTTTTTCGCTATTCTTTTTTTTTTTTTTTTTTTTTACTTTCAGATTGATTTTGTCTTTGATATTTATTATTTCTTCTCTTTTGGTTGCTCTAGGTTTAAATTGTTCTTCCCTTTCTAGTTTCTTAATGTGGAAGCTAAAGTCATTGATTTGAGACCTTTCTTCTTTTTCAATAAAGATATTCAGTGCTATAAATTTTATCATTAAGTACTACCGTTAAGCATTCCACGAAGTCCAATGTATTTATTTTCATTTACATTCAGTCTAAAATACTTTTCTGATATCTTTTTCCATTATCTCTTTGACCCAGAGGTTATTTAGATGTATGCTACTGAGTTTCCAAATACTTGAATATTTTCCAGAGATATTTTTGGTTTTCATTGTCACTTTGAGATTTTTGTAGGTAGCATACATACTTTATATGACTTAAATCCTTTTCACTGACTCTTTATTAAGATGTATTTTATGACCCAGAATGTAGTCTTTTTAGGTAAGTGTTTCATAGGTACTTGAAAAGAGGAGTGGTATTAAAGTCTGCTATAACTTGGATAATTTTCTGCCCACTTGTTCTATATTTCTTGAATGAGTGGTATTAAAATCTCAGACTACAATTGTAA
>NW_026521308.1:0-6278 GCF_021234435.1 Artibeus jamaicensis
CCACGTCCACTGCCCGCGTCCACTGTTGGATCTCTCTGTGACAAGGTCCTGAGAGAGGTGTAAGACTTCAAGGAAGCAGTTTCCAACCTGGTGGACGTAGCATGGAAGTTCTGCAATACCTATTGTGATTGTGCTTGCTTTAGAGATCATGACCGCTTTTGCTTTAATCATTATGAATACCTGGCAGTGATTCAGATAGTGTGCCTGGACCTTTCGGCTCAATGAACAGAATAATAATATCATACTAGGCACGTCAGGGAATATAGACACAAGGAAACAACCAGAACAATCTGAGAGTCAAACTTAATCAATAACAGATCATTGAAAAACACCCAAAGATAAGATGAATACTCTAAGAAATCAGGAGATGATCTCACCACTTTCTTAGAGGGTATCAAGATACAAAACATGTCTATAAAAGAACTCCTAGAGAAACTTAAAAAGTACCCTTGAAAACCCCCTACAACATGGAATAACCCGTCCTTTACCTTGAATGAATATATATCAACTAGACCCAGGCAATGTGTAAAGGCTAGTTAGTTATTACAAACTAAACAGTTACTAAGGAGTCAGAATTTATAATACAGAAAACATTTTAAACAAAAAAGGTAGATAGCTAGTTAGACATCCACAAGGGCATTATAATAAATCTCCTATTTTCTCTACTCAGTCTAGCGTGTCCTTATACCTATACCAAATTCAAGAAACTTTAATATACAATAAGATGTTTTAACTGTCTGATTAATGGCTCTCTAGTTAAAATAATTTTTAACTAAATCTGTAGAACTTTTTGTACTTTTACTGATTGCTTTTGTGATTTTTTCTGTTTAAATGATCATGTTATACTGTAAAATATTAATCCTACCTAGGCTTGAAAATATAAAAACCTGCTTGTACTTGCAATAAACGGAACAGAGCTTCACTGTCCTTTGAGGCGTGTTGTAAGTCTGTTACCCAGCGCGGCGCCTTGCCCTCACCTGTGGGACCCCCTGACCATGCGGCTGGACAGCGGCAAATCAGAAAATGAATAAAGTGTAAGGATCCTCTGGGACAGAGTTCAAGTATACCAACATTTTGTGTCATGAGAGTGCTGAAAGGAGAGAGAAGAAATTGAGAGAATATTTGGAAAAATGATGAAAATTTCCCTAACCTAGTGAAAAAATGGACATAAAGTTCAGGAAGCACGAGAGTCCCAAAAAGATGAACCCAAAAGAGGCCCACAGGAAGACACATCATAACTAAAATGCAAAGGTTAAAAGACAAAGAAGAATCTTAAAAGCAGCAAGAGAAGAAAAAGCAATTAGTTACCTACAGGGAGCTCCCACCAGACTTCTGGCTGATTTCTCAACAGAAACTTTGTGGGCCAGAGTATTGTCAAGAAATAGTCAAAGTGATATGAGAAGAGAAATGATCTACAACCAAGATTACTCACAAGCTATCAAAAAATATGAACAATAAAATGGCAATAAACATATCAATCAACAAATGAATCTTAAAATAACCCTGCAAAAGTAAAGGAGAAGAAAGAGGAAACAAAGTATAAAATGTAATAAGCATAATGGGAATGATATGAAAAAAATAAAGTCAGAGTGAGGTAAAATTCTGGTTAAGATGGCAGCACAGGTAAACATGGCTCGCCTCCTCACACAACCACATCATCAAAATTACAACTAAAATATGGAACAACCATCACTCAGGAACATCACAAATCAAGCTGAATGGAATTCTGACAAGTACAAACTAAAGAAACCACATCCATCTAGACTGGTAAAAAAGGCAGAGGGGACAGAACAAGCTGGTTCCACATCCATGCGTGGTGGATAAAATTTCAGGAGGGGAATATCACCCAGGAACAGGAGTCCCAGACTCATACCAGGTCCCCAAGCCCAGGGTTCCAGTGCCATGAAGATAAGTCCCTAACTTCTGGCTGCAAAAACCAGCAGGGATTAAGTCAGTGGGAGAAACTGTGATCTCAAGCAGTTACTCTTACAAAAACCCACACAGACTTACTCATTTCTTCTGAGCTCCAGCACCAGAATAGTAGTTTGAAAGGCACCAGTGGCATACAGGGAAGGGCGTGGCTGGCATCAAGGTAGAGTTAGGGGACAGCTTTCTCCAAGACAGAAAAGGTAGGGGTCTCTTTTCTTTTTTTTTTTTTATTTATTTTTTTAAATTGATTATGCTGTTGATTTGTTCTATTTCCCCCTTCATTTCCCTCCTGCCCCCTCCCCCCCATTACCCCCTTTGGTTATGTCCATGTGTCTCAAGTCCTTTAGGTTCTATGTTCCCATGCTATTCTTCCCCCCATCTATTTTTCTATCTACTGTTCTTATTTTCTGTACCTTCTCCCCCCATCTCTCCCTCCCACTCCCCTGTTGCTAACCCTCCTTGTCTTCATTTCTATGTTTCTCCTGATCTAGCTGTTCTTTTAGTTTGCTTTCGTTTAGGTGTGGTTGTTAATAACTACATGAGCTTGTTGTTCTTTCACTGTTCATGTTTCTTTAACTTCTTTTTCTTAGATAAGTCCCTTTAACATTTCATATAATAAGGGCTTGGTGATGATGAACTCCTTGAATTTGATCTTATCTGAGAAGCACCTTATCTGTCCTTCCATTCTAAATGAAAGTTTTGCTGGATAGAGCAATCTTGGTTGTAGGTCTTTAGATTTCATGACTTGGAATATTTCTTTCAGCCCCTTCTTGCCTGTAAGGTCTCTTTTGGAAATCTGCTGACAGCCTGATGGGGACTCCTTTGTAGGTGATTGTCCCCTTAGCTCTTGCTGCTTCTAGGATTCTCTCCTTCATTTTAATTTTGGCTAATGTAATTATGATATGCCTTGGTGTGTTTCTTCTTGAGTCCAACTTTTTGGTACTCTCTGAGCTTCTTGGATTTCTTGGAAGTCTATTTCCTTTGCCAGATTGGGGAAATTTTCTTTTATTATTTGTTCAAATAATTTTTCCACTGGTGGCTGTGACTTTCCCCCTTCTGGTACCCCTATAATTCGGATGTTGGAGCGTTTAAAGATGTCCTGGAGGTTCCTAAGACTCTTCATTTCTTTGAATTCTTGCTCGCCAGTCTTTTCTGTTTGGCCATTATTTTCTTTCTTCTGGTCCACTCCATTGATTTGAGTCCCAGTTTCCTTTTCATCTCTATGGGTTTCCATTTCCATTCATTTCCCTTAGTTTAGCCTTCATGTGTTTCTCTAATTTGTGGCATATCAACCAGATAGCGGATCCTGATGACCAGTACTCGTCTGAGAGTTTTGCTATTTCTTCGTCGCTTAGGTTATAGGCTCTGGGGCTTTGAGGTCTTCGACATTTTGGTCTGTTCTGGCCCTTTAAATGTGAAGCGGCGCCTTGGACTCCCAGGTCGCTGGGTTGTGACACTGTATGTGGGGGCGTGGTCAGAGCGGGGAAATGGCGGGCGCCCTCTGCTGCCGCCGCCCGGGACACCGGGCGGTACCGCCTCGCCTGTCTAAGCTCGCCCGCAGACAGGCAACTGCCGATCAGCCGCCTTTCGCCTCCCCCACTGTCTTCAGCAGTCGCTCACCGGTGGGTTGCTCGGTGGCTCGCTGGGTCAATCCTGCGTTTGAACCCGTGCGTCTCGATTCGCGCCTGGGTCCGTCCGACCGGAGTCCTCCCTGTGCAGCCCCTCACGAGACATGGTTTAGCCCCTTACCGGTCAGGCTGAAGAATTTGTTCAGTTGAAAAGTTCAATTTAAATGTTCTGGTTGTGTTTTCTGATGCTAATATTTAGTTGTCCCTAAACTTGGTTGTGTGAGAAGGCACGGCACATCCACCTATACCTCCATCTTGGCGGAAGTTCTCTGGGGGGTCTCTTTTCTGAAGCCTCTCCCAACAAAGCCACAGAGCCAGCAGTCTCGTGCCATATCTGAGACTCCATCAACCTGACTAACACTGCCCCGGAGATCCCCAGAGATTCTGTTCCACCCAGTTTACAGGCCCACCAAAGCTGCTTTTCCATATGAAAGGCTGGTATTGGCTCATGCTTCACAACTTCCTAAATTATCAAACAAGCAACAGCCAGCCTCAGTAAGGCCTCTAGCCCAGGGTGTCAAATTCACATTTCACCAGGGCCCCATTAGCCTCGGTTGCCTTCAAAGGGTCGAATGTAATTTTAGAACTGTATAAATGTGACTACTCCTTAATAGGTGCAAGGAGGTTGGCACTAGCCAGGTAAAAACAGAGTGCCAAGCCAGAAAAAACAAGGCGAAGGGCCAGATTCGGCTCTCAGCCTTTGTGTTTGACGCCTGTCCTCTAGCCCTGTGATTGTAGCCCCAGGCCTGCACTGGCAGTAACCACGCTAAATTCATAGCTTGGCTTCTCTTAGGAACCTCTAAACCCATCTATCTCATTGCTTTATAGCTCCAGTCAGGGTGGCCCTGAGGAAGCCACAGATCAGGGCTTTACCCATCCAGAAACACAGATCCTGTGCACCCATTGGACAGCTACAGACCACAATCACAGCACAACCAATTTGTCCCCTCACAGCTGATCCTCCACCAGAGGCAGAGGTTGGTGGTCAGTGGTATCAGCCAGTCCTTGCTTGGCTGGTAAATCCCTCCCATTGACCTGAGATGCAACCAACTATAGAGGAGGTGTACTCAGTCCACATGAAGGGGCACACCTCTGAGTACCCAGCTTCAGTAATAGGGAGGCTGTGCCACTGGAACATACAGGACACACCTACTGTAAGGCTGTTACAGAACAGACTCAGGGTGGGATGCAAATGATATGTGTGCCAAATGGACTCACCCTTGTGCTCCAGGGGTCCCCCATCTTATACTAGGTTTGCCTTGCCCGCTGCCAGAGAAAGACACCTCTCAATGCTGGAGATTGGTGAGAAGAAAAGGGATTATTTATTTACAGTTATACAAACTTAAGAGTAATGACTTAATTTCTTCATTGAAATTCCAAAGTCCTTTAGAATACCCACAAATGCACAGTCCTTTCTTCCCTCTCTGCCCAGGGCAGAATTCTATTTCAGAAAAAAGAAATAGAAGTCCATGGCTCTTCTCTCAAGCCTCATGATCCTAAAAAGACCCCACATGGCTGCTGCACCTGGGTTTAAATCCCAGCATCCATCTTCCTTTCTCACAATTTCTGACTCACTCAGTTGGCCATAGTTGCCAGCATTCCCATGTTTTTCCAGCTTTACTGGGCTGCTGTAATAAATAGGCAGTTGTGGCCCTGTGGTGTGGAGCCAGTTCTCTAAGCTCTTATGCAGGCTCTGTAACCATGGGGGAGTTGCTTTCCAGTTACATACATCATGGGTTGAAGTCACTCCCATCCCAAAGCAAAGCATGGCTATAGCTGTCTAACATATCTATAAAACCAGTTAAAGTTATAGATATGTTAAACCATGTCCCATTCTAGAGGGTTATTTGCAAAACTGTTGCTATTCAGAACAATTCTCAATGGCCCCTGCTATGCGTCTCATCCTCCAGCTCAGACTTGTGGAGGTGAGGGACATTCTCTCTATCTATTTTCTTCTAATGTTTCCTGGATACTGAGTTCTGGACCTCATTACAAATTTGTTGGAGACTCCCCTGGGCTGCCCTGTTACAAGGCCACACACTAAGACAGGTCATATCAGCTCTACCTAATATGTAGAAAAAAATACAGGGGAGACTGTCAAAATGAAGAGATGAAGAAACCTACCCAAATGAAAAAACAGCTCAAACTCCCCAAGGTCTAAACAAGTGGAGATAAGCAATCTATCCAGTGCAGAGATCAAAGCACTGATTAAAAAACATCAAAGGAATAGTGAGGACTTCAACAGGATAAAAAAGATCCAATAAGAAATGAAGGATACACTAATTGAAATAAAGAACAATGTACAGAAACAACTGCAGAGTAGATGAAGCCAAGAATCAAATCAATGATTTTGAGACAACAAAGCAAAAACAACTAATCAGAAAAACAGAAGAAAATAGAATCCATAAAAACAAGTATGGTATAAGCAGCTTTTGGGACAACTTCAAGTGGTCTAACGTTTGCATCATAGGAATTGCCAGAAAGACAAGAAGGCATCTGGCTGGTGTAGCTCATTATTGCTGCATATAGATCAAACTGTTGTCAGTTCAATTCAGCCAGGCATGCCTAGGTTGTGGGCCAGGTCCCAGTTGGGGGCTTGAAGGAGGCAACCACACATTTTTCTCTCCTCTCTTCCTTCCCCCACTCTCTAAAAAATAAATAAATAAAATCTTTTTTTAAAAGAGGGGGGAAGGAAAAGAGCAGAAATTGGAAATCTATTGG